>NW_026070194.1:0-4417 GCF_014885135.2 Alexandromys fortis
AGGGCAGGGAAACTTGATTGCTCTTTGGACTAACGAGGGAGGGGGACTTGATTGGGGGAGGGGGAGGGAAATGGGAGGCGGTGGCGGGGAAGAGTCAGAAATCTTTAATAAATAAATAAAAAATTAAAAAAAAAGAAAATAGTAAAACCCACTTTGCCAGTCAAGCTCCAAAGAAAAGCTGGAGTGGTGCAGATCAGTGGAAAGACCCGTGTAAACACCGCCTCCCAAGTTCCAGTGTGAAAACAGTTCATTTCTAGAAGGGCTAAAGAGAGTTAAAGTTACCACAGATATACCAACGGTAGGAAGCATTTTCTACCAGTGACTGAGGAAATAAATGGGCATAATATTGACTCTTTAGAACAGTGGTTCTCAACCTTCCTAAAGCTGCGGCCCTTTAATTCAGTTATGGTAACCTCTGACCATAAATTTATTTCCATTACTACTTCATGACAGGAATTTGCTGCTGTTATGGATGGTAATTTAAATATTTGTGTTTTCCAATGGTTTTGGGTGACCCCTGTGAAAGGATTGGTTGTTCCCAAAAGGGTCATGACCCCTGGATTGAGAACGGCTGCTTTGGAGTGCAATGATAGATCTGTCCAGCTTTAAGCACAGAGCCTGGTGTGGTGATTTTTAGCACATGCTGTCATCTTTACCTCAAAAAAAAAAAAAAACAAAAAAAAAAAACAACAACAACGGACCAGCAAGTGAAGAAAAGGAGATGGGTACATTGACACTTTGAACTCAGTGACAGCCAGTTCTCTTTGCAGTCTACGTTACAGCCACGGGTGCTGTTTTTACTTCCCACCCTTTCTATTCACTCATTGGTTCTGATGCTTAGTCCCTCTGCCAGATCAGTTATTAAATATTTTGAATAGTATCGCTGTGTACATGGCCCAAACAGAACTCTAAAGGGGTCCTCAAGCTATGTCTTTGTTTATATTTATTTTTTCTCTTTTTTTTGAAGTTGACATACAAAGTAATGGGCCTAATTGTGGCATTTTATGCATATATACCTATCTTAGTTAGGGTTTCTATTGCTATGTAGAGACACCATTACCATGGCAACTCTTATAAAAGAAAAACATTTAATTGGGGTAGCTTACATTTTCAGAGGTTTTTAGTTCATTACTATCATGGTGTGACGTGGTCGCATACTAGCAGACATAGTGCTGGAGAAGTAGCTACATGGCCCACATCTTGACTTACTGGCAACAGGAAGTAGACTGAGATACTGGGCATGACTTGAGCATATATGAATCCTCCAAACCTGCTTCCACAGTGGTGCACTTCCTCCAACAAGGCCACAGCTCCTAATAATGCCACTCTTTTTAGGTGTTATTTTTTTCAAACCACCACAATGCCGTTATACTTTGCTCCTATTTCTCTCCCCCCCAACTCCATGCTAAAGTCCTCCTGCCAGCCCCCTTTCTTCTCTCATGTCACCTGTATTCTGTTATTCTATTTTTATCTTTCCTCTCCCTTTCTGTAAGATCCTTTCCTCTTCCTCATGGTTTTCTAGCTACTTTCATCACAGCCGCACACATGCACATGCATGCACGTTTATACACACACACACACACACGAATATAAATCTAGAGCTGGCAAGTTGGCTCTGCAGTTAGGACCCAGGTTCAGCTCCTAAGACCCCCAAGGCAGATCATAACTATCTGTAACTCCAGTACTAGGGCATTCAATGACATCTTCTAATCTCCATGGGAACCAGGTGTTTATATGGTATGCATACATATATGCAGTAAAATACTTATACACATAAAATAATAAGGCAATTAAAATTTCAAATCTGGAATCTGCATATGAGGAAGATAGTGCTTATCATTCTGACTCCTGCTTACTTTGACTAACATAATTATCTCCACTATTCATTTTTCCACAGATACCATAATTTCATTCGTCTTTCTATGGTTAAATAAAATTCTGTCTTGAATATCTGGTTTATCCATTCATCTCTGGATTGTCTTCTCATCAGGTTCCATGTCTTAGCTATTGTGAGTGCAGCAGCAAACACATACAGAGCATGTGTGTTAGCTGAGGGTCCTTATGTGTATCCCAGAAGCAGGATCACTAGCTCAATGGTTGGGTTTTCTTTGTTTTAGTTTTTTTTAAGGACTCCCCCCAACCACTGATTTCCATAGTGACTGTACACTTTATAGTCCCGCCAGCAGTGTATAAGAGTCCCTCTTTCCTCACATCCATGTGTTGCTTGAAAAAATATTTTAGTCAGAGTATGGTATCCGGACTGAAGGAGTATATATTGCCAATTTACAGCTCAACAAATTTTCAAAAACCGAACAAACCCATATTTGAGAACATGGATCAAGAAACAGAGAAGGGAGCTGGAGAGATTGCTCAGAGGTTAAGAGCACTGACTGTTCAGGAGGTCCTGAGTTCAATTCCCAGCAACCACATGGTGGCTCACAACCATCTGTAATAAGATCTGGTGCCCTCTTCTGGCATACATGGAGGCTGAACACTGTGTACATAATAAATAAATAAATCTTTTTAAAAAAAAAAAGAAACGGAGAAATTCCACAAAGCTGCCCTGCTTTCATATGTTAAGCTCATGGTTCCCAACACCTTGCTTTAAGTAAAACTTATCTAAGTAAATACTATATCGTACCCTTTG
Organism: Alexandromys fortis; assembly: GCF_014885135.2. Classification (NCBI taxonomy): domain Eukaryota; kingdom Metazoa; phylum Chordata; class Mammalia; order Rodentia; family Cricetidae; genus Alexandromys; species Alexandromys fortis. The sequence goes on from NW_026070194.1 coordinate 2,648, forward strand.
TAATTCTCTGTCCTGTCCCTTTAAGAGACAAGCCCCGCCCACTTCCTCCCCTGTCCCTAGGCAAGCTGATCTTCTGCTCTAATTATCCAGCCTCAGTCTCACTCACCACGCGACTCCCTGCCTAGGCCCCCTGCCTAGGACCTGCTGGTCCTCACAGCCCACAGGGACCCTCATGGCTCCCTGCCTGGGACCAGTGGTCACGGGACCTGACGCCTGTTTCAGCCAAGTGCCTATCCATCTGTTTCTCACCTGCTGTGGCTGCGGCTCCCTGTGGGACTGGCTGCCCCTGCTGAGGTCTCTCACCCACCACTTGGCAGCTCACTGCTGCCCACCGCTGCCATTCCTGGGACCCGCTGTGCCCCTTGGGGAACTGCAGTGTTTTATTTTTAGCATTACACACTTTTTTACTCAGAATTCTGATTGTGAAGGTCACTGTGGGAGTGGCGCTGTTAGGAGGTGTGGCCTTTTTAAAGGAAATATAATGTCATTGTGGGATTGGCTTTTAAGATCTCTTTTGCTTAAGCTTCCCTCAGTGTGACAGTCACTTGACTTCCTGTTGCCTGCAAGATGTACCATTCTCAGCCCCAACACCATGTCTGCCTGCACAGCACCATGCTCCCTGTCATGACAGTGGACTGAACCTCATAAACTATAAGTGAGCCTCCTCAATTAAATGTTTTCCTTTATAAGCATTGCTCTCAGTGTCTGTGCTGCTGGGGTCTCCTGAGCCCATGTATTGAAGGCTACTTCCCACTTTCTCTTCTGTCAGGTTCAGAGTGGTCAGATTGATATTGAGGGCTTTCATCCATTTGGACTTGAGTTTTGTGCATGGGGATAGATATGGATTTATTCGCATTCTTCTACAGGTTGACATCCAGTTATGCCAACACCATTTGTTGAAGATGCTTTTTTCCTCTATTGTATAATTTTAGTTTCTTTGTCAAAAATCAGGTGTTCATAGCTGTGTGAATTAATATCCAGGTCTTTGATTTGATTCCATTGGTCAATTTGTCTTTTTTTATGTTAACACCAAGCTGTTTTCATTTCCATGGCTCTATAATAGAGCTTGATATCAGGGATGGTAATGCCCCTGGAAGTTCCTTTATTGTATAGGATTGTTTTTTGCTATTCTGGGTTTTTTGTTTTTCCATATGAAGTTGATTATTGTTCTTTCAAGGTCTGTGTTGAGATTTTGATGGGGATTGCATTGAATCTGTAGATTGTTTTTGGTAGGACTGGCATTTTTACTATGTTGTGTTGGAAAACTCTAAATTCATTTATATCCTCCTCCCCCTGTACCATCAACATAGACTTAACTTCCTTAAAACCAGAGCCCTGTCGGAACCTGACCCCCAAAACTGATTTGCCTGGTCTATTGGACAATCTGGACTTTGCAGTGACATAACTGAGTGTCTTCAAAAGAGCAGCAGCTCCTTTTATAAAAGACTGTAGATCTTTAGATTGATAATTCTGAAAGTCAGGGTTGGCCTGCGAACAGCTGTTAAACAACATTCTCAGTGTGAACTCTCACTCTATGTTCTTTTCCTTTTTGGAGCTTTAAATGAAGACTCATCTGGTTTTGCAGTGGTTGTCTGATTTTGGTAGTTGATACAAGAAGGGAATTTGGAAGTTCTTGTGTACTATTAGTGACTGTCTGCCCACATCCTGCATGAAATACTGTGATTGTATGTGGGAAGTGTCTTTAATAAAGCTGATACAGTTTGACTTGGGAAAAGTTTTAAAAAAAATTTAGAAAGCAAAAAAAAAAAA
>NW_026070195.1:0-4356 GCF_014885135.2 Alexandromys fortis
ACTGAAGAACAGTTCCGGGGGGGGGGGGAAGGAATAGGCAGGCAGAGGCAAAGACAAAAAGGAAAGTAGATACTGTCTGTGATGAGGAGTGGCTGCCCCCTTATGCCCCAGCTGTCCTGGAAAGGATAAGTAGGGGCCCCTTAAAGGGGCTTGCCTTGGGTCCCAGCAATCCCCCCAGTTTCACCTCACTGTAATTGATCTAAAGGACTGCTTCTTCTCAATTCCTCGTCATGAGGATTGCAAAAAGTTTGCCTTTTCCATTCCTACAGTTAACTCCTTTTAACCTGACAAGAGATATGAATGGGCTGTTCTCCCACAGGGGATGGCTAATAGTCTGGCCTTTTGCCAATAATATTTATATAGCATCATCTCTCCTTATTTTGACAAAGATAATATCCTCCTATATGTTTATATGAATGATCTAATCATTGAAGGAATCAGGGCTAGCTCCCTGGGTAACCACTATTGTTGATATCCTCCAACAAGATGGCTTTAAAATAGCCCCAAACAAAATACAAAAGGTATCCCCATTTCATATATCGGGATCCCAATTAACACTCACTCAAGCCAAAGTGAATGGACCCCAATTAATTCTGCCTGAGCCTCTCACTTTATCGGAGTTACAAAAGATACTGGGGGAAATGAACTGGGTAAGGTCCTGGTTGCCTGTGGAGACTGGGAGACTAGATGTGTTATATGATCTCCTAAAAGGAAGGCAGCCTTATGAGATCATTTCCTTACCCTCTAAGGGTCATCAGGACTCACTGACGTCAATGAGCTCCATGAGGCTTCTTTGGTGAGATATAATCCTAACTTCCTATCCAAGGCTGGATATTATTAGGGAAAAAGACCATGCTGGCTGCCATTGTTCAGCAGTCACAACCACTAGAATGGGTACACACCACCCTGGGGGACACTCTGAAGGGGCGTGGTCAATCCCCACTCCCAGAAAGTCAATCAAATAGCTGATACGATCATAAAAATCAGGGAAACGTCCCTCTGATATTATGGAAAAGATCCCTCTAAATTAATAATTCCATTCAAAATTAAGAATTTATAATGGAAGGCATTATTCTCGATTGAGCTTTGCCCTGGAGGGATTTCTGGGGACCCTGGACACCCACTTTGGGGAGTCCCGGTTAGTGAAGCTATATCAAGAACTACACTGGAGAGTTCCCTTAGTCTTTTCTTCTAGCCCCCTGCCTCAAGCACTCACTGTTTGCACAGATGGTGGAAAAATGTGGCCACCTTTATAGTTTTCCCTGCAGTGGGGGACCAAGACAAAGATTACCAAAATTCTCCCTTGTGGGGGATCCGCTCAATATAAGGCAATGATGGCCGTATATATTGTCCTACAAGAGGTCCCAGAACCCTGCAACTTCTATTCAGACAGCTCTTATGTTGTGAACCTACCGCCATACTTACCCTATGCCTATATCAGATTGGATGATAATCCTATTTCTGCCTTGATGATACAACTCGGATCATTCTTAGAAGGTAGAAAAAGCCCCATATATATTCAACATCTCAGAGCACACCAAATCCTCCCTGGCCTCATTTCCCAAGGGAATGCTACTGTGGATGCTGCAGCTCCAGGGGTCTGTCTTGTAAAGGTCTTAACTCTGGCCATATAAAATGCTACCCAAATGCATGACTTAACTTATGTCACTTGGAGAGGACTCAAATACCTATACCCTCAGATCCACACTACAGAATTAAAGAGAATTGTTCATACATGTAAGACTTGCCAACAGGTTCTCCGCACCCATCCCCCTCTTTTTACAAGGGTCAGGGGTGATTCCAAGAGGGTTAGGACCCAATATCATCTGGCAAACGGATGTAGCACATTACCCTCCATTTGACAAATTAAAATATATGTTTGTGACCATAGACACATACTCTAAGGCATGCTGGGCTACTGCTCACTGGGGGGAAAAGGCAACCCATGCCAAAAGCCACTTCTTACAATGTTTTGCTATGTTGGGACTACCACAACAGGTCAAGACTGACAACGGCCCCTGTTTTATAAGTAAAACATTAAAAGAATTCTTTCAAAGATGGAATATATCCCATACCACCCGGATCCCATACAACCCTCAGGGTCAAATGATTGTCGAAAGACATCACCAGTATCTCAAAGAGGTCCTTATAAAACAAAAAGGGGGAGAAGTCTCCCCCTCAACTACAACTGCAAAAGGTGTTATTAATCATCATTATTTTATATTTTCGAAAATCAGATGAACAAAAGATTCCAGAAATATTGGGGATCCCTACCAATGAGGCCCTGCCTAAAGGTTAGGTGGATGGATCCTCTCACTAACCAATGGAGGGGCCCAGAGCCCTTGTTGAAATAGGGCCAAGGATAAGGATGTGTCTTCCCAAACAAGGGAAATGCCTATATGGTTACCCAATCATAACTTAAAATTTCTTCCCTCCCCTCAGGACAACGGGGAAGACCAAGATTATAGTGGACAACCCTTAAATTCAAACACAAGAAAAGAAAAATCACCACTGCCCAAGGAAGACTGACCCTTGAGGAAAGTGTTGCCTGTTTATCTAGTACAGATGGCCCTCCAGGCGGTAATTATGTTAACTCTTCTCACAGGGACCGAGGTCCAGGCTCACACCAACCACAGAAGGTGACGTGGATCCTGTCGAGCTGGCACTGGAGGGATCCTAAACCAGACTTTTCAGATGACCACACCCTGGATGTGGTGGCCTGACCTGATGTTTGACCTCTGTAATTTGATGCATAGAAGCTGAGACGTGGGGGAATGGATGCTGGAGATCCAAAGGGAGACCTGAATTCGGAGGCTCTCAGGGATGCTCCCTACCCCAGGCATCTTACCCTAATGAGCCTGGGTGTTCTCATTTCTGCAGGAGACATGCCCTCCTGCGGACACCATTTTATGTATGCCCAGGCAACCGGACTGCCTTGGCTATTAGAAACTGTTGGGTGGCTCTTGATTACTATTGTTCTTCCTGGGGATGTGAGCAGAATGGGCTGGACATAATTAGAAAAGACAGAGACTGCATTACATTATTTACAAAAGTCTTTGGATTCCTTAGCAAGGGTAACCTTACAAAATAGGAGAGGCTTGGACTTGCTGTTTATGGAACAGGAAGGAATTTGCAGGGCACTTGGGGAAGAATGTTGCTTCTCTGCAGACCATTCTGGAATAGTTACAAGAACCCTAGATGAGTTAAGAAAAGATATTGATTCATTTAAGTCAAGGACCCCCTATGAGACCTGGTTTAATTGGTCCCCATGGCTTACCACACTCATCTCCTCCGTAATTGGGCCGATGGCTATTTGTTTATTGATCTATCTTTTTGGCCCATGTGTTCTCCAAAGGCTGTGACAAGCATCCCAAAGACAGATACAACAGGTACAACTCATGGCCCTTTGAGTACATTATGATAGGCTCGATACATCTCCCCCCATGGATGAATTCTCAGTTTGAGGGTATCCAGGCCAAAACTTTGGATAGGGGTGGCCCTGACCCGTACTCTCTCCCCAGCAGGCTATTCTGGTTTGGTGACTGGGGTAGGGGGTGGGATATAAGACAAAAGGGGGAGATGTTGGGACAAAATTATCTTTTGGCCTGTACCTCAAGGCCTGTAGGACAGAGAAAAGCCTGGCTCGAGTTTGAGGGAACCGAGTGAGGATGAGACAGCAAAATCTAGGTAGAAGCCCCTCCAGCCAGAGGGAGGCTTTGGCTGTCTCTTATTGGCTGGAGGTATCCCCACATCACACCATGTCATTTAACCTATATAAGCTGATGCTCACAGTAATAAACCGAGTTCCTGCTTTGACTTGATTCCCTATTGCATCTGGTTGTCCTGTGTTGTGGGGCTGCAGATCTGATTGTCCTGCGTTGTGGGGCTGTGGAATGGGCGGATAGCACACTCACCTCTCCCTGGGGAAGAAGGAGGCTAAGGAGGCCTAGCAACAGTCGATTTGGTTCACCCCAAATACGAAACACAGAGTTCAACAATCTCAGATAGTTAGACTGCTTTTGAGACAGGCTCTTATTTGTCCTGGGCTGTCCTCAGACCTGCAGTGTAGCCAAGCGCGATCTCAACTTTCTCATTGTCATGTCTCTAGAATGTGGAATAGCTCAGAGATCCGCCTGCCTCTGCCTCCTAGGTGCTGGAATTATGTGTGTGCCACCATACCTGGCTCTAACTAGTTTTCTTCTTCTTCTTCATTATTTTTAGATTTTTATTTATTATTATTGTTATTGTTATTACTATTATCGGTTTTTCGTGACAGGGGTTCTCTGTGTAGTTTTGAAGCCTGTCCTGGAACTCGCTCAGTAGACCAGTCTGGCCTCAAACTCACAGAGATCCGTC
>NW_026070196.1:0-4393 GCF_014885135.2 Alexandromys fortis
CCCCCCCCCCCCCCCCCCCCCCCCCGTGAAGATGTTTTCAAATACGCCCCCTCTTCCATCTTGGAAGCAAGGGGATCTCAATTAAAACAACAAATCTAGAAACCGCCTAACAAGTACACTTAGCTTACAAGGGAAACGGCTGTGGGCAACATTGAGGAGGGAGGTGGGGACCCCTGTTGGAACCTCTGAAGGTTTGCGCCACTCTAGAAAAATCTGCCATCCAATTGCCACAAGAGGAAGAAAACTCAGCAGGAAAGAGCGGACTTGGGTGTCTTTCTCAGCCACATGCCAAACGTTGGAGGGCTGGAAATGCATGCGCGTGTGTATTTTGCACTCTCTCACCCTTGTGTTTAACTGCTCAAATTAAATTTCACACCAGTCTGCCCAGAGTATTGGCACATGTGCCAGATATCCATAACTGGGATAAAATTAAAATCTGTGCTATATATGCAAGAATCAAATATAGCATGTGTTTTCATGCTGAGTCTGGATTTCAGAAGACTCCGGAAGTTTACACATGGACGCACACAACATATACTTATAGTATTTAGAAACAGCAATGTATTATTAAGTCAGAAAAGCATGATTTTATTCCCAGAGACACTGAGAAGCGATGTTAGTCTTTTGCACGCCCATGCGACTGCCTCCTCCTTCGTTACTGGCTGCCTTCGGGCCCGGAGGAATTTCTCCCACCCAACGTCACGTCTTCGTCTCAACCACAACATTCTAACTGTGGGCCACTCACTGCCTTGGAGCTCTTGAATGTAGCGCCTCATCGGCCAGCAAAATGCTGGGCAGAGAAAGCGTGGAGGGTGTGTGCCTACACACTACTCCCCAGAGACCTGATGCATATGTCATTTTCCCTCTGCAAAGATCCAGTTGCTTATTTAGAAATATAAATATTTTTTAGACTAAAGTATAGCAGACATGATTATAAAGTAATCCACACATTTTCTTAGAATAGCAAATGTTTAACAGTCTTCTGAGCCATTCAGTTCCACGGTTTGGTGTAAGTGGAGGGCGGAGTGGGGGGAGGATTCCTTGCCATAAGCTAGCTAGCCCGAGGAAGTCTGTGCTAGTATCTTCTACTCCCCTACTCCTGGGTTCCTTAAGAGCATGGCTGACATCTGGGGCTAGACAGTTCTTTGTTGAGGAGCACTGTCCTGTGGCTTGTAGTGTGTTTAGCAGCTTCTGTGGTCTTCATCCACCAGATTCTTCTAGTGATCATTCCTGTACACCCCAAAATTCCAGCACGGCAGTGCACCCCTGGGAGACTGGAAGGGCTGGTCAAGAACCATCATGTTCAACAATAGCAGGCATGAACTTCTGTGACATCACGTAAAGTCAACCTGACTAAGACCCTAAACGCTGTGTAGGGGACAGCAGGGTAGCAGTGGCAACAGGGAGCAATTTCATACTGAGGTTGAACTCATGGAAAGGGCTGCCATGATCATGTTCGGCACTTCCTTGAGGCCGCAGCCCTCCCGTTTCTTCTATACTTGTTCCTGATTTATCTTGTCATCTTTACTGCTTCCTCTTTTATTCTTTGGCACCAGCCTGGCCCATCTGCCCTAGATCTGTCAACTTCAGTGGAGATGAGGAACAGCTGGGCACACTTTTCCACATAACAATACCTCGGATGCCACGAGGACAGCTATTCAGTCACTCAACGGTCTGTTTCCCCCCTGGAATCAATTATTGGGTCTCCCAAGTCCCCGTGGTACGGATCCCCCTTTCCATTCCTCTACCACCTTGGTTACTTTTCTTTGCAGTTGCTAATTTCATGAAGCATCATTAAGAACTTTACCCAAAGGTCTAAGCATTCAGAGTCATGCTCTGGAGTTCAAATGCTAATAGCAATAAAAACTAACACACGACTTTACGATTAAAAGCCTATTATGAGGCAACCTCTTTTAGGTGTCACAGGGTTATATATGGATATATCAGTTAATATTGGTGTTACCATTTTGAAGATATCTGCACAATCCACCCCACACAATAAACAACTAAATGTACTTTTAAAAATTAAAAAAATGAAATACAAAACTTCCCATTTCTAAACTAAGATATAAGTTTAAATGGACCAAATCCCTCACTTACATAAATGTGTAAGCTAAACTGGTATGGACTGACTCCTGCCTTGGCTATAGGAACTCATATTTCTGTGAGAACTCATGGACTGACTCCTGCCTTGGCTATAGGAACTCATATTTCTGTGAGAACTCATGGATCTTTCTTGACTTCACACCTCTCAAAATTACCCTGGCCAAGAAACAGCCTGAATCAGGCCCATTGTGACTTGGCTCCCGGTGAGGGTTGCAAAAAAAAAAAAAAAAAATGGTAATGTCACCCGCTCACCACAAGATGGATGGTCCATCTCATCACCCCCTACTCAACTGGCACTCGCTGCTACAGTGAGACGTGAAACTGGAGAGTGTGGCCTCCGGAGTGACGACACGGGTGTAGCAAGGGCAGAGCCGAGCATGCTGCAGTGCAGCCAGGAGCCCAGGAGGAAAAGCTGCAAGAAATGCAACCAAACCACTGAGTGCCAGTTCTCAGCGGGAAGCCACAAGGCCATGGAGCCCAGAGTCACCAGGCAAGACCTCTCCTGGAAAGAGCTCTGTAAATCTTAAATAAGGCAGCGAAAAGCTGGAACTCCTTTACACCCACAAACTTTGTGTACAAGGAAGGCATCAACCCGGAAGATTGAGCCCAAAGACTCATTCACTACTTGTTGAACAACTGAGTGACAAAGGCCTAAGACCAGAGAAAACTATTAAGTCCATTGTCGGCACGCTTGGGAGATGGAGGCGGAAAAGTGCAGGGCTAGCCTAGACAAGGCACTAAGTTTCAGGTCAGGTTCGGCTCTGTAAGACCCCATTTCAAAGGGGTAGGGTGAGAAAAAGGACAAGGAGGAAGGTGAGGAGAAGTAGAGGGATAGGAAGAGGAAAAGAAAAAGATACCATTATTTTCAAAAGCCACAAATAGATAAGCACAAACCACTAGCTCCTGGTAAGAGCTATTAAGTTTTGGCATTAGCTGGTTTCTAGAGTGAGCTGGGAACAGTTGATACCTCTATCACGTAAGGATACTGATAGAAGGGACCATATAATTTCCCTAAATCAAAATAATATTGTCAGTCTGGTTGATTTTCTCTCCTAAAACCAAAGTGACCCTAACTAGTTAGCGGCGATGACGTCCATCCAGGACGCTCACCTTCAAGGCTCAGCTTCCCTCAGCGTTCAATTACTAAAGCAGAAAACAGAACCTTGAAGTTAGCGTGCCCATTGAAGAGCAACCACCGTGACTACACAGCCACATAACCACAGCGTAAATATGTGTCAAAAGGTTTAAGCCCCACAATTCAATCTGCATTCAAAATTTTAGGCTTGCTATGAGGGACAGTTGGGCAAGCCGTGTATGGGCGCCATGTTTCCAGTCATGGTCTACATATAAAGCCTGCACTCATGAAGCCTCATTCGCTGGTTATTAAGTCTCTCTCCACTAAAGGTCAACTTCCCACAGAGAACAAATGTTGCCTGACTCTTGGGGGCTGGACTACCCGTTTCTTAAAACGCTAGTAGGTAGGCTACAAATCCATTTCTCAAACGAAAGCTCACCCAAAGTCCTACCAGATGGATTCATGAAACAAACTTCCCAGTTAAACTAGCAGATCTCACCGGACGTTGACTGATCTAAATCCATAGCTCTTAAAGAAACAGAGAGGTCTAACGATCCCTTGCTTCAACCTCGGCTAGACTGTTATTTAACAGGTGTCTAGCTGGCACTCCGATTTAAAACGATTTTTCCCGGCTTCCGGTCTGTCTACTAAGTAAAGGTCAAACTTCTGCATCTGCCTCCAAAGCCTCCAGAACACACTTTCTTCAAGGCTTCCTGTTCTCTTAAGGTAACTGGAATAGTTTGCTGCCGTGCTGTAAACAGGTCCTGCCCCCAGTGGCTTGAGTGGTTTATTAATAAATTAACCTCCCAAGTAGTAGTTGATAGTATCCCCTAAGTTTATGTTCATTTGGAACCCCAGAATGTGACTATCGGGACAGAGTTTGGGGATGTAATTAAGACAAAAGAGGTCATATTAGATTAAGACTGGCCTACAAGTCAATGTCTGATGGTTTTATATGAGAACTCACAAAAAGAAACACACTGGGAATGGGAGCACGAGAAGGAGGCAGAAGTTGGATGGAAGCCACTATAAGCTAAGGATACCAAAGAATGTCAAAGAGTTAAGGACATGACATGACAAGGCATCAAAGTTAGAATCTCACACAGGGTAGGAACATGATCTGGCACTGACTTGAATCCCCCTCATCCCATCAAGTAAGGTTTCCTTGAAGATTTTTTTTCTTTGTTTTTTTTTTTTTTTTTTTTTTTTTTT
>NW_026070197.1:0-7777 GCF_014885135.2 Alexandromys fortis
ATGGTTGTGAGCCACCATGTGGTTGCTGGGAATTGAACTCAGGACCTTTGGAAGAGCAGGCAAGGCTCTTAACCTCTGAGCCATCTCTCCAGCCCCCTATTAGCAAAGTTTTGAGGACAAAACTTGGCATTCCAGCTGCCCCAGTGGGCTAGGTTCAGCCGTCCACTGCAATGAAAGTGACAGTTATGGTAAAAAGCAGGGAGAAGCGGCTTATTAAACATGACCACACTGAGAAAAGGAAACGATAAGGAAACCCGGGGACCCCCAAGTCTCCAAGTTCCTCCTCGGACATTAACAACAACTTTAGCTTAAGTTGAGAAAGAGGAGTGGGCCGGTGCTGTGCATAATTAGGCATCCTAGGGAATGCGCCATCTGCCTGATCATTGATAGCTCAGTTCTCATTTCACAGGTGATGCTGAGAAAGTTGTCACTGCCATGCTTGTCATTATTTTGAGGAGAACAGTCTGGTTCTCTTGGAATGATTAGTTCTGTCTAGGGTGTGGCCTGGCAACCATGGATAAGTGTCTCATTTGCATGTAGACTGTCCTGCAGACCTGCCTGTTGTTTTATTTGACTCTCCAGTCACAAAAATGTGTAAAGAGATGGATTTAAGAACTCGAGGAAGCAAACGATAAAGTATCTACAGTTCATTGGGTCTTCCAGCCTTAGTATTGTTTTCATCACAATTTAAATTATTTTGCACATAAACTGAAATTCATTTTCCNGTTTGCACTCGCACAATTTAAGGGATGGCTTAGGGAATAGTACTTCTGAATTAGTAATTGAATTTGCCATTTTAACATGTTCTATAGATAAATCATCAGAACACATCACTTATTTATACCTTGATTTATTGCTTGGTTATTTAAGTTGGAGGAAATATTTCCTTTTTAGTGTTATGACTCTTATTTAAATTCTAGAGTCTAGTATAGAACATCCATCTTCTAACAGGTCACGGATTAAGTTGATTCTTGAAGGCTGGTGAACTCCTGCATCTCAGTTAATGAGAATGCTCCTTAGCTCTGCTCACACTATAGAAATCACAGGGCATTTCATTCTTGAATTTTGGCTAAAATATATTGCAACACTTCATTTGCCAACTTTTTAAAAATTAATGATTGAAAGCTATCAATTTTCAATATAGTTTTTCAATAAAATGTATTTCAAGGAGACAAAAAAGGATAGCAGGACACTTTTAAGATAGCATAAAATGTGATATGCTCTGGCCATTGTCATTGTGACTTCTAGAAGCAAAATGTTTCGATGGGAAAGAGTAAGGATACTATATCTACACACTGCAACTTGAGGATATTTTGCAGAGTTTTGGCACAGTAGATTCTTTTCCTTTACTATATGAGCACTGTTACTGATTAAAACTCATCTCTTTGCCTTTTCAATTCAATCAATGTTTTCAGTATTTAATTCTTTATGTTAGACTTTGAAAGTGAAGAATATTCTTCTGTCTTTTCAACCTAAGACGGTAGAACAAAATTTGTGCTTCCATACTAATATCAAAAACTTAAGTAAATAGTATATAATATATAAACGAATAAGGACATTACGCTCTTGTCTTATTCTTTTTAAATAACATGGATGTGTTTGCATGTGTGCATGTTGACATATGCAAATTTGTATGCTTACAGTGTCCACAAGAGCCAGGTCTTTCAGATACAATGGAACTGGGTGACTGTATGGGTGCAGGGAACTATTTCAGAACCTCTGAAATAGTCGTGTACACTCATATTAACTATAGAATCCTATTTCCAGGTGAGATTCTGTTCACCTGACATGTACAATTGGACATATAGACAGATGTGACTAAATATCATTTTAGAAGATAAACACGTGTAAATAGTGTTCTGCCTGATAACTGGGCACTTATTTATAGTGGCTCCAAATATTTAAATCGACATGAAATGTGTGAACAATAACCTGGGTCTCTTCAGAATTCATCACTCAAAGACTGTGTGAAAAGCTTCTGTCCTTTAGATTCAACCTGAATATTAATCAAATCTAGGCATGGTTCAAAATACATCTGATTATAGAGTATTGAAATCCCATTTATTTTATCTAGAGTTAACAGATTTAGCATACTTCCAGCTCCCAGAAGTTGAGGATTTTATGTTTGTTTGTTTTAGAATTAAGTCTAATGAACAGTTAGTTCCTAAAATGCCTTTATTTGAGCATAGAGAGGGTAAATAAATAACAGCACCAACTACTTTTCATGTTAGCTGTGATATGTTGCCACTTTGAGTTGTGGAATAAGATTCCATTTTTGAAGCTGCCCTTATTGTGATGGTTTGTAATAGATGCTGTGATTAGAAGTTATTTTTTTCTGGAATTTTAATCATTTACCTTGCTTCTTACAATGTCACACTGGAAAAAAACAATTAAAATATCAGGGTCACAACTTAAAACCTTGTAATTAATTAAATGCTTCAAATGCAAAATCAAATCAAGTCAAAACAAATCAGTCAAGCAATGCATTTTATTTTTAAGACTATAAAATAACTACTGTGAAAACCTTACATAAAAAAAATGAACAAACATCTACTGGCCAAACTACGTTAATTTTTAAGTAAACATTTCGATTGTTTAAGAATTGCATACATTGATGTAATTCCTTCCTTTCAGACTCCTTTATTTTTCCCAGATTTTTTTTTTCCTTGTTAAATAGTCAGGGTGTTAAGGTCAAGAGTTTTCATGGCTTCACATGACTGTCATTATTTTTCTAATAACAAAATGTATAAGCTTATAATTTATCCTAAAATCATAATTTTTAGTAAATTGTATTAGCTCTCCACAGAAACAGATTTACTTATCTTTTTATTTATTTGTCTTTTGTTTATTTGTTTATGTACTTATTTGTCTTTTTGAGACAGGGTTTCTCTGTGTAGCTTTGGAGCCTGTCCTGGAACTGCCCCACCCACTTTTAGGGAGGGGCTTGAATACAGGAAATACAATGGCTGTTATGACATAGAGACTAAGATGTTATTTGATCCTTGCTTTAGAAATATTGTCCTTACTTTAAAAATCCACTTTTTAAGTTTTATTAGAACTTCACTATTTGTATCATTTTGACTGTTGAAGTGAGTAAGGAGACTGTCATGTGTCATATATTTGAATACAGTAGAACATATACACAAACGTGTGAATACATGAGTAAATCTGAGTCAGGTGTGGGAATTGGATGTTATAATGTAGATCCTAGTTATAATGTAGTACCTTCATAAGAATAATGCTGCCCTTGGAAGAAGCTGCATAAAGGGCACATGGGATCTACATATTATTTTATGCTAATTTGTGTGAATTAATAGTTTTCACAAAATACTAAATCATAAAGCATTGAAAAATACTAGAAAATAGTCAATATGTAATGAAGGTATAAGTTGCACTATTGATTACCTGTTTGATTTTGAGTTATTCCTTTTTGTTTTATACAATGAGTTTACCAGGAACATGTTAAGCATTTGAATTTAATTTATCAAAATATATTTATGTAGCATAACCATATGAGCTGGTTGATTGATTTAGATTGTACTTAGAATGTGGGTTAATACCTGTATCTTATTAAATATTTTGTATAATGTTACCTGTGTCTCACTTATTATTTATTATTAAATATTGAAATGTCACTGTAGCTATCATAGAATTTACTAAATGAAATGCAATAATAATTTTACCAAAAATTTTCTTTAGTGATAAGTGATTTGTGGAGCTATAGGTACCATATCTCATGAACACATTTATTTTCTAATTTAGGTCATCTACATTCATTCCATCACGAAATATTGGCTTTGGTTGTTTATATGGTAGAGCATTTGTTGATTGGCGTCATCTACTTTGCAGCAATGTTCAACACAAGCTAAAATGTTATATTTTTACCCAATTCCTTTCTATTTGTTTTTGTACGACGAGACTCTTGCCTGAAAGTAATTTTTCTTCTAAGGGATTTCTAAAGTACATCGATTCACTCTAGCACTACAAGGACCATTTCCTGACTCTGGGTCAGTCTGTCACACAAGGTGGAATTTACTTGCTCAGAATGTAGAAGTTAGCTAGAATGCGAAAACCAGGATACAAACTATGCCAAAACAAAGAGGGAATTAAACCTTTTATGAAAAAGTCGATTGAACAGAGGCCTTTTTGCCAATACTGTGCTGGGTATCGAACCACCATAAAGGCAAACATTCTATGAACTTAAGTGTACATCACAAACAGTAAGTTCTTGGAGATCTGTTCGTTAACTTTATCAGCTCAGTACACTAAAATATTGTTGAAGAGAAAGAAATACACACTAATATGACTTTCACAATAGTGTTTTCATAAGTTTTACTTTATCATCATTTAATCCAAGTACAATACTGAACTTTATTTATAAGTTATTTTTCATAGATATGTATTATAGAAAAATAAGAAATACGCTACTAATTGTAGGCAAAGGCTGCTGTTTCATTTCCTGGCTGCTCAGACCTGAATAATCACACAGAAACTATATTAATTACAACACTGATTGGCCAATGACTCAGATATATTTCTAGCTATCTCTTACATCTTGAATTAACCCATTTCTATTAATCTGTGTATCACCACAAGGCTGTGGCTTACTGAGTAAGGTTCTGGCTGGTGTCTATCTCCTTCAGCAGCTACAGGGCATCTCCTTGGCTCTACCTACTTTCTCTCTATAGCTATGTTTGCATTTCCCACCTGGCTTTACTCTGCTAAGTCATTGGCTGAAACAACTTTATTCATCATCCAATAAAAGCAGCACATATACAGAAGGACATCCCACATCACAAGGACTGTGTGTCATAGTGCACGTATAGAAATCAGAGTGTAACTTTCAGGACTGTATTGTTCCCTTCTACCATGAGTCAGAGAGCTGTACTCAGAATATAAGACTTAATTGCAATCACTTTAACCCACTGAATGTTGAGTCATCTTGCTGGCTCATTGTGAAGTTTCTATAAGAACTGTGGGGTCATTTTACCTACTCTATTTCACACAGTGAGTAGCACTCTCAAATTAAAGGTGAACACATTTATATTTGAAGATAACATGCTGGAGAATTTATATTTTCATAGTCAACAACCACCTTACTTGATAATCTGCTCAAAAAACCAGAAGTTCATAAATGTACTCACTCTGATTCTTTCTTTTTGATTTTAAATTCTAAAGAACTCTATCCCTAGATTTAAAAATTGGAGGACATAATGTGGACATTTTCTATATGTGATGTAGAAAGGTGTGAGGAGAGTCATTCCTACCCTGACAATTAGAAAGATCAGGTATTATATGAAGTCATAGTATATAGAAACCATTCTTTCTGGCAGAAAGATTGGTCTCTAAAGGAAGCTCTGTTTTACTAGATGAACTAAGATGAAATTTTGAATTACTATCTTTGAATGTTGAGTAAGCATGAGTGTTCTGAAGCTTCAGGCAAAGGAGGGTCCATACTTAGCATTTGTTTCCACAATAAGGACTCAAAGGGAAATTTGAGATGCAATGACGTGGAGACTGAAGAGTCTTCCTTGATTGTGCATGTGTGGATCTAGATGTCATTGCAGGAAAGGCGAATTCCTGGGTGGTCCGCATTTTCCTATGTGGCAGAAGATGGAAGTCCTCGGAGGAAGGATAGAAAACTTTGTCACCACAAACTATCCCCGCCATGATTATCAGAAAAGAAAATGAAAAGGGTAAATGCTTCTTGGTGTGTGGACAGAAACTAGGTCAGGCCCAATCATTAGGGTATTGTATCCTATCACAAAGTGTAAGGTCACTGAGAAATTTCTCTTCTAGGAGCACAGGACATGCCTAATGTGATACTAGAAAAAGACAAAAGATAAGCCTACTCTCAGCCTCCATCATTGGTGTCAGCAATTACTTACATAATAAGTGACGATTGTCTACTGCTTCATGAATGGCAGAAGCAATGACAGTCTAACTTTATAAATGTTTTAGAGATATTGATATAAAGTAATATAGAACATACCAAAGATAGAGAACCATAGGTACAGAAAGGACATTGAAAAACATCTTTATGCCTAAGCAAAGAGATAAGACTACAGTAATTTCATTCTATAACAATAACAAAACCTGCCAGGCGATGGTGGCACACGCCTTTAATCCCAGCACTCGGGAGGCAGAGGCAGGCCGATCTCTGTGAGTTCGAGACCAGCCTGGTCTACAGAGCTAGTTCCAGGACAGGCTCTAAAACCACAGAGAAACCCTGTCTCGAAAAACCACACACACAAAAAAAGCAATAACAAAACCCAATTTAACTTGATTCTTTATCTGAAAAACTTACCTTATCACAATAAAATCCTAGGAATGAACAGACATGCTCGTTTCTGTTCTGTATACTACTGAGTACTCCATCCTGAACATATGTCTAGAAATCACTTCAGCGTTATGAGATGCGCACATGAACCAAGGCAACATGGGACCTCTGTCAAGAGATAAATAAACCAACAGCCCCAGGCACAAAGAGGACTCAGATGTTTAAACCATCAGACAGGAAATTAAAAATAACTACAATTAATATTTCTAAGTCTTGATTAGAAATGGTAGATTGCATTTATGAAACAGATGGGAAGTGTTTAGCAGAGAAGAAAAACTGTAATAAACAGTCAAAAGGAAATGCTAGAAAGAAAAACTCACACAAGGTAATAGGACTAAGGTAATAAGACTGAATAATAGTTTTAATAGGCTCATCAGCAGACTCCTTGCAACCAAGAAAAGAACTAGTGAACTTTAAGGAAATCAGCATAAACCACTCCAGATGGACTACAAAGAAAAGTAGTTTTAAAAGTTCATAGCAAAACACTTGATAGCTAGGAATGCTGGACAGGCCAGCAGAAACACAATCAGAATCTGACTGAGGAAGGGGAGCTATCTTGAACACACAATGGCTGAGGATTTTGTGTTTTAAAAAGAAACAAAGCAGTTCCATTTTAATGCAGCATGCTGTATTAAGAAGGGATACTGAATACTTACCTGGCAGGGGAGATCCCATGATCACCAAGGTGGTTTTCCCAGGGCAAGGCTTATCCATTACACTTGGCATGTGCTGACTCCTACGTTTCCCCAAATGCAGAAACTAGAGTGCATAACTTGTAGTAGTGGACTGTGTTTGTGCTCTCCCCTAAACAAACAAAAACAAAAAAGAAAAACAGAGGAATAGACATTGAAATCATCAAATGTCTCAGTCACTTTCAGAATGAAGTGGGAGGGATAGTCCTAAAGAGCCATGAGAAAAGAAACATGGAGAAATTGCTTGAACTATATGGAGTTGTTTAGGGCCCAGACACTTCAGCTAATGACCTGTTACATAGTAAATCATGTCTTTGAGTCAGTGCATCTTTTTCCTGCTACTAAAAATTGAAATGTTTAACTTAGTGATTTTTAAAAATGTATTAATTACTGTATATATAGTCCTATACTATGGCATGGAGATGAATCCCAGATTCTGTTCAATAGAAAATTTCACTCAGTCCTTTGTTTTCGATTCGTAAATTCAACCAAAGAAAGATAGGCAGTATTCAACAAAAACTAAATTTCCACTGATTACTTATAGAGATTTCTTTGCAATTTTTACTTAAATAATATTTTACAAGAGCTATTTAAATAGAATATACTTTATATTTGACATTGTATGTTAGCTAGAGACGATTTAAAGTATATGGGAAGGTGTGTATAAGCTATAATCAAATGCTGTTCATTTTTGTGCAAGGAATTGGGGTGACTATAGATGTTGGCAGCATAAGGGAAACTAAGG
>NW_026070198.1:0-4406 GCF_014885135.2 Alexandromys fortis
AAATTAACTGTTTTATGTGCATTAGTGTGGAGGTGTTAGATACCCTGGGAGCAGAGTAACAGACAGCCATGAGCTGCTATGTGTGTGCTGGGAATTGAACCCAGGTCCTTTGGAAGAGCAGGCAGTGTTCTTAACCACTGAACTATCTCCTCAGCCCCCACTCAAGACTGCTAAGGTAGGTGCATAAGAGACTGGGGATGTAGCTCAGCAGTTAAGAGCACTGGCGGCACTTCCAGAGGACCTGGGTTCGATTCCCAGCACCTACATGGTAGCTCACAACTGTCTATTCCCAGTTCCACGGGATCTGACGCCCTCTTCTGGCCTCCATGGGCCATAGACATGAAAGCAGTACATAGATACCCATGCAGGCAAAATATCCGTGCACATGAAATAAAACAAAAATTTAAGAACTAAGCTAGGCACATGAGTCCCGGGGCTGTGACTCAGTTGGCATAGCACTGGCTTCCCTTGTATGTGCAAAGCCCTGGGCTGCATCACCAGCAGAGTAGCTCATGCCTGTAATTGGTTGAGGAACTCAAAGCCAGTCTGGTGGGCACATGAGACTCTGTTTTAACAAAAAAAGAAGGAAGAGAAAGAACGAGAGAAGGAAAGAAAAGAAAAGAAAGCCCGCTTATATTGCATAAGGTAGTACTAACTTGTTCAGTGGGTTAGCCAGGGCTATTTAAAGGCCTTCCTTAAAGTGACTGGAATGTCAAGGAATGTGTCCAAAGCCTCTCAGAGAGGCAAGGAATCTAGCTGGCTTGTGGGGAGAGAGGCCCTTAAACGTGATTCTATCACCTCGGCCATGTCACTAGCAATACAGCAGGAGACAACAACCCAGTATGCGTGGGACAGCTGAGGTCACTATGCTTAAGGGGACACAGCCCAACATGGAGTTGGCCAACTGAGGTCCCTATCCTTCAGGGACCTCTACTAGCGAAAAACTGCATCCTTGAATTTGCCCCAGGCGAGAACTTTGGGATCAGCCAGTATCAAAGAGGACTGGAATTTATTAATAAGAGATTTCTGCTGGGTACAGCGGTGCACTTGGGAAGCAGGTGCATCAAGGCCATCCTGATCTACATGCTAATAAGTTCAATGCCAACCTTAAGACATAGTGAGACTGTGTCTCAATAAAATAAAATAAAAATAGATTTCTAACATAAATTTAAGCATGAGAGAGATGGTTCTGTGATGAAGAGCACTTCTCTTAATCCAGGGAGTCTGGTACCTTCTTATGGCTTCTATGGTCACTACATAAACCTGGTGCACACACAGACAAGCACGCACAACACATACACATATATAAAAATAAATTGCCAGGTATGGTGGCCCACGCCATTAATCCCAGCACTTGGGAGTCAGTGGCAGACATATCTCTATGAGTTCAAGGCCAGCCTGGTATACAGAGCGAGTTCCAGGACATTTAGGACTACACAGAGAAACCCTGTCTTGAAAAAAAGAAAAAGCAAAATTAACCCACGGGAGGTAGAAAGAGACACTCGGGGAAGAGGGCACGGGCTTTTCAAAGAGAGCCCTGTGAGGACCACGGCAGTGGGTAATTCCACTCTCACCACATCTCAAAGTGTCGCCAAGAAACCCTTCCTCCCTTTAATGATAAGTGAAATTATAGGGTGGCTCCAAAGGTACCTTGGTTAGGATGTAATCTGATAAAACTGTGGCTGGGTGTAGCAGGCTTTCTTGAACTCTCAGCCCCCAAATCATTACACAGAACTTAATATTAGTTATGGATGCTCAGCCTTATACTTGTCTCACTAGCTCTTATAACTTAAATTAACTTGTTTCTCTTCATGTTTTGCTTTGGGGCTTTTTACCTTTCTTTCATTCAGTATGCCCTACTTTTCCTGCTTCTTCCAAGTCTGGCTGGTGGCTTGGCTGGTTGGCTTCAAGTGTCTCCGCCTCTTTCTCCCTCATTCTCTTCTCTCTCTCTCTCTCCTCTTGTTGCAAGGGGCGGGCCCCTTGTTTGTCCTGGCTGCCCGGCTAGCTTACACCTGAAATAACCACACAGAAACTGTATTAATTAAAACACTGCTTGGTCATTAGCTCTAACTTCTTATTGGCTAACTCTCACATCTTGATTTAACCATTTTCTATAAATTAATCTGTATATCACCACGAGTTTGTGGACTACCAGGAAAGATTCGGCATGTCTGCTTCTGGAGGCTCCATGGTGGCTCTCTCCTAACTCTGCTTTGTTCCTCCCAGAATTCAGTTCTGTCTTCTCCACCTATCTAAGTTCTGCCCTATCAGGCCAAGCAGTTTCTTTATTCATTAACCGATGAAAGTGTGAGACCCCCAACTCAAATAAGACCACAAGTCAAAAAGCCTGCTTGCAGCTGCTTTTAGCACATGCCCTAGATAGATGGCAATCAGCAGTGGAAAACTACAAACCTTGCCAAACTTGCAGAACATCCTCAGTTGTAGCTTGCACCTTGACCACAGTACCTTGTGCCACCCACCAGCCAGAAAACATCTGGCGCCCAAACTAGGACAGACAGAGTTCGTGGTTGATGTCAACATCTTTTATGGTATTTCTGGGAAACAAACAACTGTGGCCTAAGACTGACCCAATATGCTAATGTATCCAGTCATGCTGTACCCCATACCCATTGTATTAATGTTGCAGTTATTACCTATAAAAACTTGCTGGAATTGCTGTTCAGTGTCCTTTACCTCTTTGGAGACTAGAGACACTTGGTGTTGCTATAGTTAATATGTTAATAAAGCCTCTTGCTTCTTGCATCTGCTGCACTGGTTAATTGAGTCGTGGGGCTTCTCCCTCTTGGGCCTGCACCCAACTGGGTAAGGGTCTTTCAAAAGTAACACACAAACAGAAGTACCTCCAACACCATCCTCTTATTTATTCTCTCTGCCTGCCAGCCCCACCCATGCATCTACTGCCTAGCTACTGGCACTTCAGCTTGTTATTAGACCAATCAGGTGCCTTAGGTAGGCCAGGTGAAACAGCAGCACATCTTTACACAAATGCAGCATAAACAAATGTAACACATTTTTGCCTAGTCAAAGTAATATTCCACAACAGCTGGGTCCCCAACATGGTTGAGTGAGAGAAGGTGCTTGGTATCAGGCCTGACTGAGTTTAGTCCCCAGGGCCCATATGGTGGAGGGTGCACAGGAACAAACAGGATGTTTAGCTGGTTGGCCAAAAACTGTCCTCAAAAATGAACCCCCGGAGCAGGGATAGACCCATGGGCCCTACAGAGAAGAGTGTATAAGGAGCAGCCAGTAAGAGCACGAGGATTTCTTGGGAGATGCAATGAGGTGAGCTGCTTGCTCTTCAGCCTCTCTGGGAAGCAGGATTCTACCTCAACCTTTGAATAATGAGTTCTTTAGCAAGACAGAGCTTTAGATAAATTCTCTTAGTAGCTTTGAAAGAGTTGATGCTTGTGGGAACAGAACTTATTTCCTCATGCTGTGACTCTGGTGGCCTAGCCACTGCTGGTAGCCTTGGAGTTGCAGTTGCTGACTAGGACAGCCGTAGCTTAAAAGGCAGCAGCTGTAAAAAGGAGGATAGCATTCCAGTTTATTAATGAACTGTCCTTTGGTCAGACAGACTGTGGATAAGGAGTTTGGGTCATGTATTGGATCAGGACCCCTGGAGGGCAAAGTGGGTAAATCACTTTTCCTTGTGCAAGCATATTGATGGGTACTTCTAGCAGAAGGCAGAGGATCGTTGTTTTCTGATACTGGGGGCTGAATCTAAGGCTTACACATGCCAGGTGAGTGTTCCAGTTCTGAGCCACAGTCTCCAGCCATGTGTGGTAGAATGGTTTCTATCACAGGGCAGAACCACAGCTTTTCCTGTGATGCCAGCTTTCACCCTGGCAGAAATGACCATTGTAGGCAGAGTTTTCTTGTGCTGCACCTGTTTCTCAAATAACCAACATGGTGACTCAATATTAATTACAAATGCTCAGCCAATGGCTCAGATTTGTTACTAGCTAATTCTTAAATCAACCCATATTTCTTATCTATGCTTTATCATGTGGCTTGGTACCTTTCTCAGTATAATATGGGCATCTTGCTCTCTCTGCATCTCCCAGCAACTCTCTCTGCCCCTCTTTATTCCAGTATCCACAGGTTGATTGTCCTACCTAACTTTATCCTGCCTTGCTATAGGCCAATTAGCTTCTTTATGAGAGTAATATGTATTTACAGTGTTGTAACAGGAGGTTGCGGGACTGCTTTTCGTCCCAGCTGCCTGGCTAGCTTATACCCAAAATAATCACACAGAAATTGTATTAATCAAATTACTGCTTGGCCTATAAGCTCTAGCCTCTTATTGGCTAACTCTCACATATTAGTTTAACCCATCTCCATTAATGTGTATCGCCACTTGACTGTGGCTTACTGGCATGAGTCTA
>NW_026070199.1:0-4397 GCF_014885135.2 Alexandromys fortis
TGGCCATTTGAACTTCTTCTGTTGAGAGATCTCTGTTCAGCTCAGTGCCCCATTTTATAATTGGGTTGATTAGCCTTTTACAGTCTAGTTTCTTGAGTTCTTTATATATTTTATGTTATGTTGATCAGAAGAAACAGATAAAGACGTAGTGTGGATCCTAAGATAATTTTGAGTCATGTAAATAAACCAGTTTATGATTCTGTTTTATTTACCTGTGATTTTTGTGGAGTTCAGTTATACTATAGACACTAATAGAAAAGATATAAGCTAGATGCCAGATGTAAAATTGCTTGCTCTCAAATGGTCCCTAGGTAAGAATTATGAGCCTTCATTAACTCAGTCAATACTCTCCGTGTGCTCACATTCCCTTACTCATTCGTGCATATATTCATTGTTGATCTGTGTTTTCCTTCTCTATGTACTGGGGATGCTGTGGTAAAGGACAAAGTTCTTTCATCATTAGGTTCACCTTGAAGTATGGGAGAAGAGGAAAAACAGATATTCTCAAATATTAATAAGTACTTCAGTGATTAGGAAAGGAGAAGGTGGTCCTTATGGGGGGTGGAGTTGAACTTAGGGCAGTATACACCTAAAAGTTAGGAGTGGCCCCCTTGGTAAAGTGAAGACCCGAGGGAACGGAGCGGTGGCATCAATAGGGCAGGGATACAGTAAGTAGAGAGAACACAGGCAGACCGGTCTGATGGAGGAGGGTCATCTACTTTTATTGGTTAATTAATAAAGAAAACTGCTTGGCCTGATAGGTCAAAACATAGGTAAGCAGGAAAGACAGAACAGAATGCTGGGAGGAAGAAGGCAGTGAAGCAGACACTATAGCTCTCCTCTCCAAGATGGACGCAGGTTAAGATCCTTCCTAGTAAGCCACCATCTCGTGGTGTTACACACATTATTAGAAATGGGTTAATCAAGATGTAAGACTTAGCCAATAAGAGGCTAGAGCTAATGGGCCAAGCAGTGTTTAAAAGAATATAGTTTCCATGTAATTATTTTGGGTAAAACTAGCTGGGTGGCGGGAAATGGCCTGCTGCTCCTATCACTACACCCGTTTGTCAGAGGTAGTCACTGTGTGAATGTGTGCATGCGCGCATGTTGGGGGGTGGCATTTGCCTAGCACTTTGAAGTCTTACTTAGGTTCATTTCCTAATGCCACATCCTTCCAATATGAAGTAAAACCACTTGAAGGTTTCCTTTTATTACATTTGTACCTGCCTCCCTGGTGAATGCTTAATGAGCTTGTTTTATAGTTAACATTCTTTATACTTGATATTTTAAAGGATGCAACTATGTTTGATTCACTAGTGATATTAAGTCATTATTATAACTCTTCAGGCTTTGTATCAATTTATATTTTGTCAGCATTTTATGATTTTGTCCCTAGCTTGTACTTATTTAAGAGTGTTTGATTGTCTTGATTTAATAAATACTGTATTCTTTTTAGCTTGCTAAACTTGTTTGTATTTTACTATGGTTTTTTTTTTTTTTTTTTTTTTGAGACAGGGTTTCTCAGTAGCTTTAGAACTAGCTCCCGTAGACCAGGCTGGCCTCACAAAGATCCACCTGCCTTTGCCTCCGGAGTGCTAGGACTAAAGGCGTGTACTGCCACGCCCATCTTAAATAGAATGTCTTATCTTTCTTGCCTGTTACTTGTGTTAAGTGCAGCTTGCTCCTTTATAGATTGCTAAGAGGCATAAAATCAACTCTAAAAACCTCCTAAATATCGAAATTTATGATATTCATTGTAAGCCTATCATGTATGTTTCCATAGATCTCTACCTTCTCTGTGTGTGTTTGTGCATGTTCTTGTGTGTGTTTGTACACATATGTGTTCAGATACATATGTAGAAGCCTTAAACCAACCTTCAGGAGCCATTCAACTTCTGTTTTGAGGCAGGGTCTGTCCCTGGGTCCTGCTGAGGCTCTTCTTGGATTAGGTTAGACTGGCCAGTCTGTGAGTCCCTCTTCCTCAGCACTGGGTTTCAGGTGTGGCTGCCACACTCATCTTTTACATGGATTAAGGGGATCGAACCCAGGTCGTCATGCATGCTTGACTAGCTCTTTTCCAGCTAGTTTTATCTCCCCAACCTCCAGATTTTACTTTCTGATACATGTATGTTTCTCACAATCACATACATCTCAATCTTCCAAAATCTTTAATTTCTAGCAAAGAGGCATTCAGTTACAGCTACTGATATAATGTCCTTTTATTTGTGATAAGGCTGGAATGCTAACCTCTTAAAAGGCCAGAATGAACTTCAGACAGTTTGGACTGGATATTGTAAATATGGATAGAGTTTGAGGGATGGTAGTGTGTACTGTATTCAGGAATGTGAACTTGGGTCAGAAAATGGTTATATTTTCCTTCTATGGTTTATGTGGTGGTTATAGTCTGTGCTAATTACTTAGGAGATCCAAGTTTCATTCTCTAGGAGTAGGACTTAGATCTCATGGGTGTTGAATATTAGAAGAATAATGTTCACCAAGCACTTAGCATAGAAGACAGCACACACTAACTTCTTTTAACTCTAATACTCATTATCTTGCCTAAGACATTGATTATCTAGTTTTGTCTTGTTCTGTTATAATTTGTATTACTGTTTTATGATTACCTCTTGAGTAAAAGACTCTGCATAACATCTATACAACACATAATAGAATAATTCTATTAAAAATAAAGTGTGTGTTTTTCTCACTAGTATATATTTGTGTGTTTACACATAGGTGTATATATGTAATATATATACAAAATACATATACACAGACATGTGTATATATTTGCTTATGTATGCATATGTGAGAAAGTCTAAAAGTTTTCAATATTAATGTAAATACATACTTAGATCGTCTAAGATGTCCATTCTAGAATGAATATCTGCCAAATGTATTCAGGGCTATGACTATAATATTAGTCTAATCAAATCCTACTCCCAAAATAAAATTTATAGGAAAATTATTTACTTGTGCTATTGAAGACTTGTTGATAGCATAGTAAGCTAAATCAAAATATAGTTTGTAGCAAGAAGTGGTGGCACTTATTTAAACATAACCACAGAACAAGTATGAAAATTCCAACGTAATTAGAAAGTGTCATGATTAGTGTCGTCAACTTGATAGTATCTAGGCTTATCTAGGAGCTGGACTTCTGCAAATGCCTGAGAGATTGTTTTATTATGCTAATTGATTTTGGATGACCCATCTTAATTGTGGATGCATTAAGTGGAAAAAATGAACTGAGAACTTACATACATCCATTAACTGTTGATTGTGAATGTAAGGATCGTACCCTGGAACTGTGTGCGAAATAGAACCTTCTCTGCCTTAAATTGCTTTGTCTGTGTCTTTTATCACAGCTACAAGAAAACTAGGGCAGAAATTGGTATAGAAAGGGAGGGCTACTGCTGACAAGCATGACTGTGATGGTTAGGACTTTGGAATGTGAAGGAACATTGTGCTAGAAAAGCCAATGTTTGCTGGAATCAGAAGGCAACAGACCATCTCTGTTTAAGTCATGGTCTTTCTATGTAGCACTGGCTGTCCTGGA
Organism: Alexandromys fortis; assembly: GCF_014885135.2. NCBI lineage: Eukaryota > Metazoa > Chordata > Mammalia > Rodentia > Cricetidae > Alexandromys > Alexandromys fortis. Next base: position 3,557 of record NW_026070199.1, read on the forward strand.
ACTTGCTATGTAGACAAGGCTGTCCTCAGACATGGAGATCCACCTTCCTCTGTGGCCAATGCCTGGTTTAATGGGCCATTCTTGTGTTAGCTTAGGAGATGGGAATGGAGACAGCTTGAACCTGGGATATGAGGCTTCAGAAAAAAGCAACTAGCCCATCAGGAACTGGGGTACAGACCATTTTTGGGTGATATTTTGGCCAATAATCTGGCTTTATTTAGCTAAGGTCCCGCCAACCTGAAGTGATGTTAAATTGTGAGATGATGAGCAGTTTGGTAGAGGAAATTTCAGGACTGGAGAGCATTCAGGCTGGTGATGAGCAATCAGCTGTGACATGCCGGACAGTAGAGCTGTCATGATAGCAAAGCCTCACCTATCCAAGGCTTCATTTTATGGAGATCCAGATTCACCTAGTGGAATAAAGCCTAAACTAAGGGGGTTGCCCGCTCTTTGAAAGCAATTGCCTAGAAAAGTGCCCAGGACCAGCAGACAGAAGCTGGTTGACCAGTAGTCTAAGGTGGGCAACCTACACCTTGAGCCGAAAAAACCTGGCAGCATTGTCCAGGTGTTAGTGGTTTTGAAGGCAAAGCAAATGAAAGAGGGGTCATGGAAATCAACTGAGCTGAGCTGAGGCTAGTCACCGTGTGATAGGGTCAGAGTTCTTAGAGAATCTCCGAGCCTACTATGTGAACGTGAAGCCTCAGTTGCCATGGAAACACCAGTATAGTGGTATATTATTTGTATTTTAATAAATAATACTTGCCTGAAGACCAGAGGCAAAGCTAAAGCCACTAGAGGACAGGTAATGGTGGCACACACCTTTGATTCCAGGATTTGGGAG
>NW_026070200.1:0-4492 GCF_014885135.2 Alexandromys fortis
TTTCTATTTCCGTCCATTTGCATGCAAAATTCAAGAAGTCATTGTTTTTTTACTGCTGAGTAGTACTCTAATATGTATATATTCCATACTTTCTTAATCCATTCTTCTATTGAAGAAGCCAAACAATCTTTTTTTATTGAAAAAAAAATTTCCGCCTCCTCCCCGCCTCCCATTTCCCTCCCTGTCTCCCTTTTCCCTGCCCCTCCCCCCACTTCTCTCCCCCTCCCTCTCCAGTCTGAAGAGCAGTCAGGGTTCCCTGCCCTATGGAAAGTCCAAAGTCCTCCCCCCTTCATCATGGTCTAGGAAGGTGAACATCCAAACAATCTTAACCTAACTTTACCAACAATCTATATGTTTAAAATCTTTCCAATGGTGCTGGTTGAATCATTCATCTGCTCCAGCAGCAATGCTTGGAAAAAGTCAATAATTATTATTGTAAGAACCAGTGAGGGGCTAGAAAGTGCCTGAGAGTTTTCATTCCACCCATAGATTATGAGGGACATGGTGACCATGAGGGCAATAAGCAGAGCTATGCTCAATAACAGCATGAGGTCCTCAGGACACACAGTCCTAGGGCTCTGCTTCTCCAAGACTCACACAGCCTGTTTATGCTGACTGCCAGGTTTCATCCCATGAATTCCAAAACTGTTTGCTGTTCCCCTTCCAACATTGTAACTCCAGTTTCAAGGGATCCAATACTCTCTTCTGACCTTCAATGGGCAGGAGCATATACACGGTACAGGTGGAAACTGCATAAACATAAATGTACCAAATTCTCAAGTACATAAAATATTTTCTCAAAGTTAAGAGCCAGGAGAAGGGAGTAGCAAACCAGAACCAGAAATGCTATCTGAGACTTCTGTAAACAAGTAGACAATGTATTTTGTTAAGAAAAAGATGGATTTTGTTTATTCTTTCCTACAGAGTTTCTTGGGTTCCAGGCTGGCCTCCATGTAAGGCACAGAGGATAACCTTCAACTCCTGGGCTCCTGCCTCAACCTTCCAAATCATAGGATGACAAGATTGTCCCAGTACAATCTCTTCATGTGATGCCCAGGCTCAGACCCAGGTATCCATGCAGCTGGATGCACACTCTTGCAAAGAAAGGGACAAAACATCATCCTGACCCTTTGTTAGGGTAGCAACAGCCTTTCTGGAAGGGTACATGACTACTTTAGTTGTGGCCTATGGCTTGAGAGCCTGGCTGCCATACCAAAGAGAAATATGGACTCAGACAAAGGCCCTTGGAAACAAGAAACATATCACAGAGGTCTAGATGTCACCTACATTGTCCCTCTGGCTGACTCTCGCATGGCTGGTTCCACCCCTGGTTCGCCTGTATTTCTGAAACCTTGCTGTGTCAATTAGTCTTCAGATGTCTGCCATGGTCCTTGTGCATCTGCTTTCTCTGGTTTCATCTCTGATCTCTCTTTAAGAGTCTGTCCTCCCTTCATATCTTTGTCTTAGTTACTTTTACATTGCACTGGTAAATCACCATGACCAGCACAGCCAAGAAGAAAAAGGGTTCACTAAGGCTTACAGTTTCAGAGGTGAGGCCATGACCATCATGGTCAGGAACATGGAAGCAGGTGGACAGTCAGGGTGCTGAAGCAGTAGCTGAGAGCTTACATCTCATCCATGTAGGAGGTATACAGAGCGCTATCTGGGAAAGCAATCAGCTTTGGAAACCTCCAAGTACACCTCTAGTGACACATCTCCTCCAGCAAGGCCACACCTCCTAATCTGTCCCAAACATTTCCACCAACCGGGGACCAAGTATTCAAAGATCTGAGCCATGGGGGTTATTCTCATTCAAACCACCACAGCCTGTTACTCTCACATCCGTCTCTCCTCCCGACCAAGACATTAGTGTTTCTGTTGACTCTTTCTAGTATCACATATTTTAGTTGTATATTTTTTCGTGAAATTTCTACCTCGAAATGTGTCCTTGGATTTTTGGTTTTTCATCCCCTGTCCTGCCTCAACGCCAAGAACCAGTCTCTAGACCACTCTATCAGGATCTTTAGCCACCACACTCTCCATCTCTGTGACTCTATTGTGTTGGCCTCCTTCACACACCCCTGGATCTCTGCCCTGGTTTTCCAAACCTCCACCACCAGACCCCAAGCCTCCACCCTGATTCCATCCTTCATGTTCCACATGGTACCAAGTTCTTCATGGAGATTAGACAAAACACCTTGAAGACGTTTTAAGCCTTTTTTTGGCCAAAATATAAACTAATAGAAAATTATACCTAAGATTGGTATTGGATGGGAACTTCGCTCCCCTACCCAAAGGACCATCCCCCACTCACCACCTCCTGGAAGATGGATCAATAATGGCCATGTCCCCAATACACAGAAAGCCCCACCCTAATCCTCTAGGAGGTCCCATATCACTTCATGTCCACCCATGGCACGAATAGGCTGAGGCCCGTGTATGTAGGCTGTGGCAGTATCTCCATATGTCCTCTCAGCTGCAGAGTCAAAGCCCAGACACCAAAGCTGACTCTAGAAATGGGTCCTTCCTCTCACCTGATCACACTGCCCGGTGTTAGGTTGTCTGGGTTTCATCAGGTTAGAACCTCATCCTGAGCTCTGTGGTTTCACGTGACCATCTCTCATATAAGCTTTCCTGAGTGTTCTTGTCCAAGATTTTCTGAGAACCTTCCAACTTTGGAAATTATGAGTTTCACAGACTTCACACATGAAATGCTGCTCTCCATGATGGAGAACACAGTATGTCTACCAGAACCTATGTCCCTACCAACCTTCCCTCTGTTCCTTGTCAAAAGAATTCTAGAAGCTTCTCTAGTACCACAGCATGGCTGGAACAAGAGAATTCCCAACCTGATCTGGAGATGCCTGTTGAACCATGCGCCTGCAACTCTTTGCTGCCTGTGAGCACAAATTCCTTCCTCCTACCTCCTGCCTCCTCACCCTGACCTCCTCCATATCTCACCCCTTGGAAGAATTTGAGAAAGATCATCAGGTCTGTTTGAAAAGGTTCTCCAGCAAAGGCAGAAACCATCGTCTAGGAGAGACACAGCCCTTGAGCTGGAGTGACCCTAGGTCCATCCTGGCAAGATTCAGGAGAAGATAGAACACCATGGTCCTCCCTTGGCTTGATGCACATTCCCCTTTTGTTCTTGATGGGTTGGCTGCTTTGTTTGTTGTCCTATTTCTGCTGTTGGTGGAGGAGGATGTACCAGGAATCTCCCTTGGCAAAATTCTGATAAATCTCCCTTGGCTACAGGGAGCTTGGTGAGACAAATGAAATTTAGTTTCATCCAGGTGATTTGAGAGCTGCCTGTTGATTGGCCAATGGCTGCACAGAGACATCTTCCTAGGTGATGATGTTAAATAAATGACCTTCACATAAGCACCCGTTTGTCTCAGCAGTGTGTTGTGTAGAGGCTCATTCTCAGGGGACACCACTCAAAGGGTCGCTCCCAGACACATATGTCAGAAGGTGGAAGACAGAAAGCACAGATGAGTCACAGAACTGGGCTCATCCTGGACACTATGGGGACAAGGATTTCTTGTGGTCATCATAAGAGCCTGACAGAGATTAGGCAGACAAAGTCCAGCTGCACACGGGGAAAGTTTAAGGAGTTACTGTGTCACTTTATCAAGTTGTTTATTTACTTGCTGGCTACTGTTCCACTGTGTTAAACACCTGGCATCAGCCACCTGCTCTTTGAGGTTCTCACAGTGCAGCAGGGAACAAGGCTACAGGTTGTCCCTTCACAAACCTGTCATGGATGTGATGGAGTTTGCAGCAAGAAGCCCTTCTGAGGAGAACCTTAGTTACTAGACAAGCAAGAGGTCACATGTAAGAGCAACTGGGAGGTCAGGGGACTGGGCACTGTGGTGGCTGCACTTGAGAGTTAACTTGACTGTTCAGGCATCAAATAAAACCCAGGCTGCTGGCATCCAGTGAGGAATTTTTTTTTATTAGTTTATTAGAAGCAAGAAGACCCACCCTAAATTTGGACCACTTCCTCTGGTGGCAGAACACATGAAAGAAGATATTGTGCTTTTGCTGAGAAAGATCATGAGACAACATAAAGCCTACAGCAATGCATCTGGTCTAATCTAAAGCCCTTGGATGATGTGACTGTGTCTGCAAAGCACAGGAGCCTAGATAATAATGTGAGAAGTAAAAGATGCCAGACACAAAAGATCACAGCTATGTGATTCTGTCTACATGAGCCACACACATTAGGCAAGTCCACAGACATAGAATTAAGACCATATATAGAATGCATTTGTTCCAGCCTTGTGGGTTAGCCTTCAGACAGCACAGGATTTGAAGGGAAATCTACAGAATCCATGAAGCTAAGACTTCTCTGTCTGAGGGTTAGGGAAAAAACACTCATACTGTTCTGATAGTTTGATTTTTCATTATCTTCTCATGTTGTTCTCTCTAATTCTCTCTCTCTCTCTCTCTCTCTCTCTCTCTCTCTCTCTCTCTCTCTCTCTCTCTCTCT
>NW_026070201.1:0-4388 GCF_014885135.2 Alexandromys fortis
TCTAATCCTTCTATAGTTTAGGGTACAATGAAATTTTTGTTCCATAATTAATTTTTTCCTGGTTTTTAGTTGTTGTTTTGTTTTTTGTGTGTCTAATTGCATGTATGTTTGTACCACATACATACCTGGTGCCAAAGAGAACAAAAGAGGGCCACAGATGGCTTTGGACTGGAGCTGCAGTCCTCTGTGAGCTGCTGTAGATACAGGATCAAAGCCCTGGTTCCTGTCAGGGCAGCCAATGCTCTTCACCACTGAGCCGTCTCTCCAGTCCCTTTGTTTTATTCGTTTTTTAAGATATCTTTTATTTATTCTTTTTTTTTAAATATTTATTTATTTATTAAGTATACAGTGGTCTGCCTGCATGTATGCCTGCAGGCCAGAAGAGGACACCAGATCTCATTTCAGGTGGTTGTGAACCACCATGTGGTTGCTGGGAATTGAACTCGGGACCTTTGGAAGAGCAGGCAGTGCTTTTAAACACTGAGCCATCTCTCCAGCCCTTTTATTTATTCTTGTGCAGTTTAATACATGTATGCAATGTATCTTGATCATATCTACCACCAACTCCTCCCTTTCACATCCCCAGAGGCTCCCAGAATTTCCCCCTCCCACCTTCATACCATTTCACTTTAAAAAAAAAAAAACTATTGAATCTTAGATACTATTGCTTAGGGGACATTAGCTGGGCCTGTTTATCAGATCTGCACAGGTAGCTCTAACTTCAGTGAGCTCATGAGAACAACAGCCATGCCATGTCAAAAGACAGCCTTTCATAGCTTTCTTCCCATCATCTAGCTCTTAAGTTCTCTCAGCTCCCTCTTCCCCAGTGTTTCCTGAGCCTTGTTGTTTTGTAATCAGTATTTCAATATCTAGGATTATGTGTTATACAGCCTATATGTTTCTATTTATGTTCTGTGCATATTTAGGCACTATTATCATTTGCAATTCATTAAGCATGTTTAAATTTATATATAGCTTATTTTTCAACAATAAAATCATAGCTTTTATTTCTTAACTGAAATTTTTCAATTAATTTTTAATTAAATATTTTATTTTGCACTTTGTGCTTGGTAAAATATAAGATGCCGTATTCTAGGCAGAGAAAAAATAGAATGAAAAGCATAAATACAGTAAGTTGTGTAAAATACTCTGGGGACACAAATTTTATTTGGCTAGATTAGTGATTCTAGACCTGGCCAAGTTCTCTGAAGAGCTTTCAAAAGTTATTGATGCCCGAGAATTCTACACATAACATTTGTGTAGAATGGTGAGCCTGACTGGAATACAGGTTGTGAGTAAAGAGAAAAATGGTGGGGACTCTTGAAGGTCAAACTTAGTTCACAAGAGAGGCTGGAAAGATGCTTTAGGGGTTAAGCATTTGCTGCTTTTGCAGAGGATCTGAGTTCAATTCCAGCACTCACTTGAGAACTTGAGACAGCTCACAGCCACTTGTAACTCCAGTTCCCGGTAATCTGACTCCTCTGGCCTCTGCTAGCATCTGCATTCATGTGCATATATGTCCCCCCCACACACAAATGAAAATAGAATAAATCTTAAAAAGAGAATACAGAAGAATTAGGTGTTTGAATTAGAAGACGGTTTATGTGATGAGAGGGGCGCCTAAAGAAGTTGGATTAGGACGTAAGGACTGATTAGGATTCTCCCAAGCAAGGCTGGCCAGGAGGCGCTGCTGTGTTTTTGAGTCAGAAGGGAAGCGAAGCTGCCTAGAACCAAGGTAGAGAGCTTGGGCAGGAAGAGTAGCAGAAAGGGTACAGTAGTTTAGTATAATGTTGTATAGCAATGGAAGGCCACATCCATTGGGAGATCACAAGTTCAAGGCCAGCCTGTACTATATAGGAAGACCCTGTGTCGGGAGAGGCGCTGTGTAAGAAGACTCCAGAGGTGCATGGTGAAGAAAGGGAGAGGAGAGTCAGAGTTGATTAGAAGAGAAGGAAGGATTGTCAGTTATAAAAATAGTGAGCTCAGAAAGGAAAGCTGGCTTGGCAGAAAGATAATAAGCCCAGGATTGGAGATGTGTTTGTGAGTCAGTGGGAAGACCAGATGGAGAGGCTCTCAGGGCTTCCTATTCCAGTCTGGACCATTTCTCATACATATAAAGCAAAGACCTCAAATGCTGCCACCTTGTTATACACTGTCAGGCCTGTGTAGCTCAGTTGTACAATGCATGCATATGGTTATAAGATTTAGTCCAGGAAATGTATTAAAGGAACATGGTTGCAATGTACCTAGTATTTCACTCACATAACTTTATTTTTCTTTTGTTAGAGAGATGGAAGAAAAAGTCACTCTGCTTAATGCACCTACGAAGAGACCAAGGTAATGCTCAAGAGACTCTGGGAGTATTATGTGTCCTCAGTTCCTGATATGGGAGGCTTACTTGAGCCTATGCATTATTTGATCCCCAAAACCTGTGTGTCAATTTAGGAGCTACCATAGGCTTAAATGTCTGATAGTCATTTCTTGTCTTTTATTTTTAAGATTTATTTGTGTATGAGAGAGAGAGAGAGAGAGAGAGAGAGAGAGAGAGAGAGAGAGAGAGAGAGAGAGAGAGCGCACCTATATCTGTGTCTGCATTGCGTGCATGCAGGTGCCTTCAAAGACCAGAACAGTGCATTGAATCCCCTGGAGCTGGACTTTTATCCAGTATTGAGCCACCTGATATGGTTGCTGGAAACTGTTCTCTGAAAGAGCTCTACACACTGCTGAACCATCTCTCCAGCCCCTATGAGTGTTTTTGTTGTTTTGTATGCTTTTTTAATGTGTGTGACTGTTTTGCCTTCTTGTATGTCTGTGTACGTGTGTGCCTGGTCTCTACAGAGGCCACAAGGTATCAGACCCCTTGGGACTGGAGTTTGAGCTGTCACTGAGTGCTGAGAATCAAACCTGGATCCTCTGGAAGAGCGACTAGTACTCTTAGTCACTACGCCCTCTCTAGCCCCCAGATAGTCTTTTCTGAAGAGAAAAAGAAAGCCATAATTTCCCCTCAAAATAAAGTGGATGTTAGTACCATGATGAATGTTTTAAGAACGGAGCTGTTAGGGACTGGCTGGAATCTGGTCTGGCTGAGCTGTGATGAGGCCTGTTATGAAAAGGGGTTGGAAGAACATACTTTCTCATGCCAAAATTGGCATTTTCCCAAGGGAATAGTCTTTTTTTTCTTTTGTAAAAGAAACATACATCCCACACTGCTCTAAAGATCAAACTGAGGTTTCATGCTTGCTATGCAAGCACTGAGCTACACCCCCAGTCTGATTAGAAAAAACTTTTATGTTAAATATGCCTTTGTTGGGACTTGCTGGCAGGTCAAGCACTGTGACTGAAGCACCCATTGCTGTGGTAACATCACGAACCAGTGAAGTCTATGTTTGGGGTGGTGGAAAATCTACACCCCAGAAATTGGATGTCATCAAGAGTGGTTGTAGTGCCCGACAGGTGTGCGCAGGGAACACCCACTTTGCTGTGGTCACTGTGGAGAAGGAACTCTACACTTGGGTGGTAAGTAGAGTAGGCTTCAAGCCCCATTGTGTCTGGACTGTAGGCGTCTGTTAGCTGTCCTTGTACTGTGGGAATGAGATGGACGGTCGGACATGAGCCCTGTGAGAGCAGCTGTGGCTGTGCAGTTTATCATGGAGCTCCACTCCTAGGGCGTAGTGGTCACCTAGTAATAGTTTCTGGATAAATGGATGAGAGGAAAAGAAAATTGAGAGAACCTTGGGTTTGGGTTCAGAAGACTGGACTGTCTGCCACGGACAACTAGATGATTTCAGCTATGTCAGGAACTTGTGTTCTGTGATCATGAGGTTAGAGCAGCTAGTACCTGTGAAATAGCTTTGTAACAAAGGAAGGACTTGGCATCTCAGAAAACCTCCCAGTCCCTCATCATGAATGAAAATAGCCAAGAGTTTTCCTTTGTTGTCCTCTGACTTTGGGCTCTGTCTTTCAGCTTTTGTTGTTGTTTATTGTTGCATTTTTATTTTTTGAGACAGAATCTTAACTCTATAGCCAAGGCTGATCTAGAATTTGCAGCCTCCCAAATGCTAGGGTTCTAGGTATGTACCACCAATGTGTACCACCGGATCTCCAACTCTCCCCACCTACAGTACAGCTTCCATCCTTGCCACACAGTTACCAAATGATCTATAAACTGCTAAAATAAACACCCTTTGTCCTGACCTAGGTTGACTTCTCTGTAACACCTAGCGCAATTGACTGTTCCCTCCTTGAGGTTCTGTTTTGACTTGACTTTCATAATAGCTTGTGCTCTTGGCTTTCTTTTTTTTTTTTTTAAAGATTTATTTATTTATTTTGTTTACAGTGTTCTTTCTGCATGTGTGCCTGCAGGCCAGAAGAGGGCATCAGATTTCATT
>NW_026070202.1:0-4479 GCF_014885135.2 Alexandromys fortis
ATGCTTGTGTGCGTGTTTGTGTATGTGTGCATGTATGCACAGGCTAGAGGAAAACCTTGGGTATTGTTGCTCAGGTGCTCTGACCACCATCACTTCTCTCTCTTTCTCTCTCTCTCTCTCTCTCTCTCTCTCTCTCTCTCTCTCTCTCTCTCTCTCTTTCTCTCTCTCTTCCCTGGCTTGCTACTCACTGGTTAGGCTAGGTTACCTGGCCATCGAGCCCCAGGCATCTGCCTGTTTCTGCTTCCCTAGCACTGAGATTACCAGTGGATGCTACCACACCTGACTTTATTTACATGGGCTGTGGGGGACTGAACTTAGGTCCTCATGCATACAAGACAAGCACTTTACAGATTAAGCCATCTGCTCAGTGCCTTACTTCCTCAGGTTTGGCAGTCAAGATCTCCAAGGAACAGGCTACAAACAGCAAACCAAATAATGCTGGCAAGCCTGCCCTACCTGTAGGAAGTCATGGTGAAGGAATATTTCTATCAACAGCATGCACTTGGTACCTTTTCTCATGCCTTTCCTCATCTGCTTTCATTGCCTCATTGTGCAGGTGGAAAGGACCAGAGAGGTGAAGCAATGTGCCTGAGACACACAGCAGGGAGCCACTGCTGTAGGCCTTAAGGCTGTAGCCGTTGGAAACACAGCCTTTTACAGTTGTGCAGAAAGACAGATGAGAAACCAGAACAATCTGTTTCGGCTATTCTCAGCCTGCCTGCACCAGAGAATCATCACTGAGCCCTGAAGACAGTGCAGGGGCCTGGAGCCACCCTGGAGAGCCTGGGTAATTGAATTGTACATCAGCTGTTCTTACAGCTCCCCAGGTAGAGCTCCTGTGCAGCTGGGGTTGCTGGTTGGCAGCTTAGCAGAAGTCCCAGGGTGACCCTGGCTGAGGTGAGTCCAGGAGACTGAGGAACTGAGGGCCTATGTGAGGAGTCTCAGGGAAGGAGGACTGGAAACAGCCCTGCGTCTTGAAGCTTTCATCACAAGTGACTCTGTGTTAGATATTAAAGACTTTACATACCATGTATCCCTAGATAAATCACCACGGGAGCAGGTCATCTATAACCGAATCAAACTGACCACTGTCTCCCTGTCCCTCAGCCAGGATTACCCAGACCTGGGAGCTAACCCAGATGTAACTTTAGAACAAGCTCATCTCTAAAACAGTGGAAGCCGTAGGTAACACAAGCAGTACACTCCAGCCATGCTTAGGTAACGGCTCTGTGGCATCATGGGCATCACATGTCTACAGCTTCCCTCTGCTTTGGAACTCTCACCTCCACCCGTTCCCAGCACGCTCCTGTCTTGTAAACTGAAACTCCATGTCAGTGACAATCACTGCTCAGTGCTTCTGACACATGTTCTTATCATACTGATGGCCAGATCTGTGGCAGAGACCGTTTTTCCTGCTACAGTTATGCGGGGTTCCAGACCTGTGTCTAGCCAATGGAGAAAAGTAGCATACATTGATTCCAGGCCTGGCCATTCCCACCCTTCTTGTATTATCTAGCCTGCTCTCTCCTCCTTCCACAGCAGCCTCAAAGGTGACGTGTTCAAGGTGGCTCTGTCAGCAGATGAGAGAACCTTCCATTTCTGAGTTGGAAAGAGCCAGAAAGAACTTGTGTTCCATCTGTATCAACCCAGAACACAGAAAAACAAACTGAGAGGTTGGGCTTATTTGTTACAGCAACTGAGCCTGCCCTACCTGGACTAATACAAAGAGGTTAAGGAATCTACCTGTCTGTTTTTGTTGGGATTTCTATTGTTGTGAAGAGACACCATGAAAACATTTAATTGGGGTGACTTGCTTACAGTTTCAGAGATTCAGTACATTATTATGGTGAGGAGGATGGTGGTGTGCAGACAGACATGGTGTTGGAGAAGCAGCTGAGAGTCCTACTTCTTGCAGGTAACAGGAAGTTGACTCTGTGTCACACTGAGTGAAGCTTGAGCAAAGGAGACCTCAAAGCCCACCCCTAGTGACACACTTCCTCCAACAAGACCATACCCACTCCAACAATGCCACGCCTCCTAATAGTGCCTATGAGTTTATGGGAACCAATTACATTCAAACTACCACACTGCCATATAGCTAATTGTCACTGGAACCAGAGTACAGTCTCAGCCCTTGAGGAAGCAGATTTCAGGGTCTTCATTCAGCATTATACTCCCTTGTCATCACATTGTATTGCTAACTATTAATTTACTTAAAATCATAGTTAAAAGACAAAACTAGACATTTTTCGCTTCTGTCAAAGTCGTCAGTGTTTTAATGTCTCCCACCCTCTGTCTGTTTTTAGTTATCCCTAACAGAAAACTAACACAAACTTCTGCACAGCCTCGTCCCTTTGGTTCACAGGAATTCCAGGAGCCTCTGGTGCTCCAGTCAGCTGGAAGTTTCTGCCATGACCCCTTATCTGATATCTTGTTTGTCTTGGTCCCTTTACCCCGACGTCTTCTGCAGCAAACGCCCTCACACCATGCTTGCATTCTCCATTAGAGAGGGTTGCCTCCACAGCTGTCACCTAGCTGTCCCCAGACCATGCCTGAAACATGCCCTTTCTTCTCTGCAGGTCATTCTCGCCTCTCTCCTGGTGAATGAATGCTTGCATCCTTTAAAGACATCTCAGCTGTCTTTTTCCGTGCTCTCTCTCAATAGAGCATGCATTACAACATGCAGAGCAAGCAGGCCTGGGGAACCGCTGGAGAGCTTTGAACGTGGCTCAGGAGAAAAAATGGCCCAGAGAGAACATAAATCTGGGAACTCAGAAACAGAAAAGCAAAGTTGGGCCGAGAACAGCAATAAGAGTAAGAAGGAAAAGTGCCAGAAAATTTTCCACAGTGCACTTCCCAAGATACGGAGTTAGATAATTTCACACAAGTACCAAAGTCAAGTCAGCTCATAAAACACAGGATGTTCCGTTCAATTTGAATCTTTAAATGCTTTTAAAAATTACACGTATGTGTTTCATGAGGGCTGAGGTGTATGCACACCATGTGTATATGTGGAGGTCAGAGGACAACTTGCAGCGTCCTAGGGACTCAAGCCAGGTTCTCAGGCTCAGCTGCAATTACCTTTGTCTGCCGAATCATCTCCCTGGCCTTCAATCTGAGCCTTTAAAATAATTTTTGCATAAACACGTCTGGTGCAATTTGGGGTTTATTTATATCGACAAAGTCCATGGCCAGATGCTGCTCCCTGCCCCCATCTTGAATGAAGTTTCAGCAATGGTTGACTTAAGGTGGCCTCTCCGCCTCCCTACTAACCCCAAAGCGCTTAAGCCGCCCCATTGATTTCCCAGACTTCTGGAGACGGGAACCCATCTGGGAGCTGCGGAAGACTGCTCATTTGCTTCCCATTCAGCTGGTTTTCTTTACTTCTTGACTTTTCCTATCTCATTTCCTTGGGTGCTCCATTTGGAGGTAAATGGTATTGGCAAGTTACAGAAGGAGACGCAAAAGAGTCCTTGCTGTTTGTGACCTCACCTCCTTTCTGGAGCCACTCTGTATCTGAGGATGCTCCTGGCCAGTTGGGCTGCCCAGCAGGGCTCTGTGCAGCCTGCCTTGGCTGCTTCAGCCTCAGGAAGCACTGGTAGGAGGCTGGAGGACAGAAAGGAGCACACTGCCTGAGTGTTCCTTGCCCTTCTCTACCGCCAGCGCTCTCAGCATCGATTGCATCCACCTTGATCCTGCAGGGTCTGGCTTCGTAAACTGTGAGCACACAGACAGTGGGGGGTGAGCCACAAAAGTCGACTGTGCAGTTATCGGAACTTAACTTGCACACGCAATAAAGGTGAGGTGTGTCTGGCAGCACCTGCACCGCACACTCTCATTGCAGCCTTGGTTCTGAACACATAGGTCATGTGCTTCCTGAACCCTGAGACATCTCTACATGGATTGTAGACTATTGGCTGTTATGAATTCCAGTTTTTTAACTGTACATACAGGCTTTTCTGCTTTTATAGAAAGCAAATGGTCCAATTATGGAAAACAAAGACTTCAATATTTTCCTACTACCAAGTCTCAGCATGAAAGCATCCAATTAGCATATGGTTGGATTGTATTGTGTTACAATGCTCGATTTTTAAAATTATATAGGCACACACTAGACACATACACACTTCAATGAATTTTAGTTTGGGATTAGGATAGAATTTCCAACAGTTTCTAAAAATAGCTCTAAGCATCCTTCTGTCAGTCTGTGCTATGAATTACAGCACCAATGATTAAAATGTCAAAGTATCAGTTAACTCTGGAAAACATTGAGGATGCCCTGCATCCTGAAGCATCAAATCTTAAGTCAAGATTTAGTTCTTCCTGTAAAAACAAACATCCATTTCATTAGTCTGCAAATTTGGTCTGTAACAATGGTTGGAATATATATATATATATATATACATACATATATATGAATTATGTTAAAATAAAGTTATTGACGATTTATTATTAGTAAATGTTCCTTTACTTATCTTT
>NW_026070203.1:0-4490 GCF_014885135.2 Alexandromys fortis
CTGCTGGTGGCTGAGGATCAAATGCAGGGCTTGTGCATGCTACGAAGCACTCTGCCTTCACTACATCCCCAGGCTTTGTGTCTACTCTTTCTTTTTTTTCGAGACAGGGTTTCTCTGTGGTTTTGGAGCCTGTCCTGGAACTAGCTCTTGTAGATCAGGCTGGTCTCGAACTCATAGAGATCCGCCTGCCTCTGTTTCCCAAGTGCTGGGACTAAAGGCGTGTGCCACCACCGCCTGGCTTTATGTCTACTCTTTAATCAAATTTGTACTGTGGTGTTTTTTGTTTCTTAAAATCTCAGAACACTTGTTCATATGGGAGGAATGTTTGATTAGTTGTTTTGTTTGTTTGAGTCAGGATTTTGTTATGAAATCCAGGCTGGCTGCACACTCACAGCTATCCTCCTGCCTCAGCCTCCCTTGTTCTGGGATTACAAAGTATGTACTACCATAACTAGCTTTATCAGTTAGCTTTTATGTGTGTCGATGTGTGTGCACATGTGTGCACGTGTTTGTGCGTGTGTGTGTGTGTGTGTGTGTGTGTGTGCATGTGCGCATGACCAGGGGTCAATCTCAGTTGTAGTTCATCAGGCCCTGCCCACCTTTGTTTCTTCAGACAGAGTCTCACACTGACTCCGGAGTTACCACGTAGTCTAGTGTGGCTGAACAACAAACCCCAGGACTCTGCCTGTTTCTGCCACCTCCCCAGTGCCAGGATTACAAGTGCATTACTACATCGTCCGCCTAACCTTTCTTTTCTTCTTTCTCTTCTTCTTTTCCTTCCTCCTCCCCTCCCACTTCCTCCTCCTCTGCTTCCTCTTGTTCCTCTTCCTTCTCCTTCTCCATTTAACTTGGTTCTGAGGATCTAACTCAGATCACCATACTTGTAAAGCAAACTCTTTGCTGACTAAGCTATCTTCCGATCCTGGGAGTTATATTTAGAATCAACTTGTAGGTTACAGCTACCCTAATCTACCCAAAGTTACAAAGTGTTGCATCGTGTAGAACCACTTTGGGTGGTTGGTGTGACAGTCTCCCAAAATAATGTAGACAACAGAAATTTTATCCATTCCCCCAAGAGTGGCATGATCGATTTAAAATCCATTTGAATTATATTTGGAAGCTCATATGTAATGTCTCTGAAGCACAAAACTAGATTTTCTTTCTAAATATGGGCATCATGATGAGTGAGGAAATGATGTCTCGATTGAAACCCAAAGCGTGTGGAAGAGCTAATCAGGCAAAGCAAGGGGGAGAAAATGTTTTGAGCAGATGAAAATGTGACAGAAAAATAACTGTGTGAATCTATTTTTGTGACTTATGAAAATCCGGAGACTCTCAGTACTTATGACACTTTCCCAATCACTGATCTGTTTTGCCATCAGATGCTGATCTGTAGAGGGGCAGAACAGATAATAACTGTTTGTGCAATAAGTGAGTGTGGTTAAGTCAACGAGAGAATGCTAGATACAAGGCAGGGTATAGAATAGAACGCCATACTGGAACGGAAACAGAAACTGCAGACATGCAGTACTGGGAGAAGAGAGAGAGCAGTATGGGAAGAGGAGGCTGGGGAAACAGCTGAAGGGACTGCGGAGGTTTGGATGCTTCGCAGAGCACTGGAGAGGTTAGCCCTTCCTTTAAAGTACCAATCGAACTTTCAAAAGTTCAAACAAGGCTCTTCTGTGCTGCTAACCTGCCTCAATGCCTTTGTTTTCAAATCTAAAGTTCATTTTTGAAGGCTTATATTCCTAGAGAATTGCAAAGATTTTTACATGGGTATAAAGTAGCATCTATTCAGTACTTCCTTTTGGACTATTAGAGGTACCTAATGTCCACATTCTCAGAGAAAATTATTTTGCATCTCAAATCAAACCTATTCCAAATGTTGTTGAATCTAAAAAAACAAAAAATTTACTTGACACTCCCAGCTGTTTTTATTATTCTGAACCATGTGATTTGATGTCAGTCAAAACAGTTTGGGGTTTGTTTGGTTCGTTTTTTAGGATCTAAGAGGGATGATTAACATAGGAACAACTGTAGCCTCCATTCTTCGCCCACTCTCGGCCTGGCGATGCATCTCCAGCAGAGGACAATAGTTACTCTTGTACTCAGGCCTTCAGCAGGGCTGCGAAAGCAGTCGCCTCTGACTAGAGAGCAGCAACAGGCAGGGCTGCGAAAGCAGTCGCCTCTGACTAGAGAGCAGCAACAGGCCAAGAAATATTCCCAGGCAAATGTCTCAAGTTTAGTCCAGAGCATCAGAATGACCTGGCATTCTTCTTGTAAGAGGACCTTCCATGTTGCCTTCCTAGCTTGGGGGTCAGAGTTCCTCCCGATGACTTTTGTGTCCAGGGAAGACAAAAAGCTAATGACCTTTAGACTTTAGACCATCTCTGCCTTTAGAGAGTGTAGGAAAGCCTCTAGGGGTATTCTCAGTACTGTCTCTGTCTCTGTTTCTCTGTCTCTGTCTCTGTCTCTCTGTCTCTCTGTCTCTGTCTCTGTCTCTCTCTCTCTGTCTCTCTCTCTCTCTCGTGTGTGTGTGTGTGTGTGTTTGGAGACAGGGTTTCACTGTGTACCCATGGCTGTCCTGGAACTCACTCTGTAGACAAGGCTGGCCTTGAACGTACAGAGATCCATCCACCTGCCTCTGCCTCCCAAGTACTGGCATTAAAGGCATGTGGCTTTGGAGATATTCTTACTACTTCTTTTTGTAAAAAAAACAAAACAAAAACAAAGGCCTGGAAATTGACTAGTTATAGTTCTATACATTTATAGGGTACAATGTGATGTTATGATTTATAAATATGTAATATAATTAAATCAAGCTAATTAACATCTTTCATCTCAAATAGTTATCATTTTATGGAGAGAACATTTGGAAGTTATATTATTAACAATTTTTAAATATGCAGCATTCTATTATAAACTGTATTATTGTACAATAGGTATTTTTAAAAACCTTATTCTTCCTTCTAATTGATGTATTTTGTTCCCTTTGGCCTTAATCTTCTCAGTAACCACTATTGTATTCTGCTTCTATGTTTGAGTTTTTTATATTTTACTATACATAAGTAATAACGTGTCATTTATCTTTCTGTACTTGGTTTATTTCACTTATCCCCATTCTCCAGTTCTATTCATATTTCATAAAGAACAGATTCTGGTTTTGTAAGATTGCATAAAATCCGTTGTGTTTATATGCCAAATTCTCTTTCTTCATCCAGAATTGTTTCTGTATTTTGCTACTATGAATTGTGTGGCAATTAATATATGGTTGTAGACTTCTTTTTAACAAACTGATTTCATGTCTTTTGGAGAAATATCCA
Organism: Alexandromys fortis; assembly: GCF_014885135.2. Classification (NCBI taxonomy): domain Eukaryota; kingdom Metazoa; phylum Chordata; class Mammalia; order Rodentia; family Cricetidae; genus Alexandromys; species Alexandromys fortis. The sequence continues at coordinate 3,324 of NW_026070203.1, forward strand.
AAAGTAATATTGCTGTGTCTTTTGGTAGTTATGCTTCTGTTTTTTCAAATGTCACCACAGTTTTCCATAATTATTATGTCGATTAATATCCTCACCAATACTTCTTATTACGTAGGTAAAATAGGACAGCGTCTATAAAAAGCTGACTAAGAGTAGAAATTAGCCTAAAAGATGAGTGCTGAGCGCAGGAAGTCCTGGTGGAAGGAAGGCAACTCCGGAGTTTAAGTGGGGCCCTGGACTCTTGGATTCTGCAGCTGAACTATCTGAACCAAACTGAGGGTTCTTAACATATATTCTGTGTTCTCATACTCCAGAGTCTCCAAAATGAAGGAGAAAGTTAAACAAAAGAGACAACAAAGAGAATATATCAGCACCGTCAAAGTCAAGGTGGCCACGATGAGAAAGCAGGCTCTGGAGGAGCAGTTCGGTGAATGGATTCTCGACCCCAGAGGAATGATTCCGATAGCTGTGGTAGGAGAAACCGTGCATCGAAGGAGAAGGGATGCGTGCTAAAGAGGGAAATTGCTAGCATGTTAGTAGAATGTCAGAGGCTTCTCTTGAAACTTTTGCTACAACCGACCTGTCTACCCCATGGAAGCTTATTAATTTCTTCAATTTTTCAATGGGCATGAAAGATAAAATACAAATCTAGTAATGTTTTTAAAATCTTGATATTGACAAGGGTTTCCAACCTAATCATTACAAACCGAGATGGATTTCGTGTGTGTGTGTGTGTGTGTGTGACTATTTGTGATATCTATAAGAGACCACATCTCTTAGCTCCAAAGAACAGCTACTCTTTAAGAATAAAGTATTTTCTCTTTATTGTGTAGAGATTTGAAAATATTTAATCATAAAATGCCAATCATATTTCACTTTAAGTGAATGACTTTAAATGGACCAAGAAAAAGATCTGTGGAGGAAATATTAACAAAAAAAATTATTAAAGACTATTGTCCAAAACATAAAATAATTATTAATTAAAATTCAACAACAAAAATTAAATAGCCCTTTTAAAAAATAGGAAAAACCAGGCCTGGTGAAACATGCTTACAACCCCAGCACTCAGGAGGCTAAAGCAGTTGTTTAAGTTCAGGACCGGCCTGATCTACATAGTGAGACCCTATCTGAACAACACACTCACACACACATACACACACACACACA
>NW_026070204.1:0-4378 GCF_014885135.2 Alexandromys fortis
AGGGAGGGGGACTTGATTGAGGGAGGGGGAGGGAAAGGGGAGGCGGCGGTGGGGAAGAGACAGAAATCTTTAATAAATAAATAAATTTTAAAAAATAAATAAAAAAAAATAAAATCTTGAAAAAAAAAGATACTTCTGGAAATACTTCACTTCCTCCTCCAAAGTGGGAAGAGTTCGAGGTGGAAGTGTCCTAGTTGCCTTCTTAGCCCCAAGCTCCCTTCACAATTTCATCTCTTAATAGGAAAACACTATTAGGAATTTTTTTTAAAAAATCATTGTTTCATAGGACAAACAGGAAAAATTAGCACCCCAGCTTCAGTTGGGTACAAAGAGCAATCTAGAAATGAAAGACTCAGTGACTGACGCATGCCACTGAACTACCACTGTTTCCAGGTCCCCACATTGGAGCATCTCACCAGGATGAGCGTGGGAGATTTTCAATTATGGATCTACCATACATGCGAGTCAGCATCGAAGTTCTGAGAACACCTCTGGGGTGATATTGGTCACCCTAGGCAGAGGTTGCTCCAAGTCAGGTCTAAGGTTGAGATGGCAGATTAGCTAAGTCAGGAAAAGTTCCCTAACCAAGTTGACTTCAGGGCTGAGACAGAGTCTGAAAGACAACTTCTGATGTTAGATTAGGAGTTTCGCCTTCCTGTCCAATAAGCTATAAGAAACTTGAGAGAAGAAATGGTTTCAACCAGTTAAGTCTAATAACAAGTAGCTCCACCTGACCGCGGTGCTGACATTATACATGCTAAAGAACTCAGGTAAATGTACTGCTGTTTAAGCTCGCTTCCTCCTGTTCATGGAGGCGGAGGTGGAGAAGCTGTGTTAACTTGTTTCCGTTGGAAAACTCCGAATGTTCAAAAACCAAAGAAAAGACCATAGTGATTCAGCAGTAGACCCATAGTGTCTACAATACCCTGACTGTCCTCATCATCTGAAATCAAGTTCTCATCATAATTTATTATCTTTCCAACAGTCCAAATCGTCTGCTAACCAGTTTAATCTGCCCATAGGTCAGTAGCATTCATGATGGTGTCAGTGAGGTAGCTTGTGAGTCAAAAGGGATTTAGGAATTGAAAAATGGCCAGCATAGTCTTGGTTTAATTTTAGTTAATAGTCGATGTTTTCTTAGCAGTGCAAAAGTCACCTGATGAGGGATGGATTCACTCCAAGACATCCAAAAGCTAAAACCTGATTAGGTCACTATTGTCAATCAGCTCTTCTCTTCAGGAAAACTTTCAGGGTCTGGCAGTGGGGAAGTGAAGTCAGCTAGACTGCCAGGGTTCTGGCAGTGGGGTAGTGGTGGTACGAAATTATTTGCCTTATAGGGCCACTGACAGGTTACAAGAGGCAGAAGCTAGCTGCCAACAAGTCAATGTCAGGGATGCAGCAGTTAAGCAGGTGGACCACCCAGCAGGGCCGTGAAATAACATGAATCTAGCAGAAAATGATGGGGCATGGTCCAGACAAGGAGGTCATTAATGGAAAAGTAGTAGAGTAGGAGGTGAATTAGGGACTCCAGAAAAGTTCTCTTAGACACATGAGTTGTAGGAGGTTAAAATGGTCCTCAGTTACAAGTACAGAGACATAGGACAAGAGCAGGGCTTAGCATACAGGCTAGGGCAAAAGGTCAGTGACTAATTTTCTAAGCAATGTGGTCAATAGAAATGTTAAAAGATACTAGGAATCTTCAAGTGATGGGAAAGAGACATTTTATTATTAGTTATGGCAATAGTTCTGAAGCTGTACAAATATTACAAAACTTATCAAGCTGTATACTTTAGAGATGTCTCATTATCGTGTGCCTTTAACCACTTAAAAAAAATAAGTAAAGTAATGGAAGGGGTCAAAAAAGGAAAACAAACCTAATTAAAGCCTAGGTGCGGTTCATTACAAACTAAATATGTTTAATTGACCTGACCCTGCACAGCTTTCTTTCAGTCACTGGGATAAAGTGGAGCAGGGAAGCTCACAGTGCTGTGAAGCGCTGATGTGTCAACTGGCCTTGCCTATAAGATTTGAATAGTTCTGATCAGAGGCAATGGTGTCATAAGACGGATAGCCAAAAGTTGTGTCTTCCTGGGGAAGGCACCGATGCTGTATTCCGTGAGTTCTTGTATGCATTTCTTTCATGTGTTTACCTTAACAGACACAAGACAAACCATCCTGCATTGCTGAAAGACTCTAGAAAATTATTTATATGCTACCAGGACAGCCCATCTCTCTCTGGCAGACTCCTGAAACCCAACCTCAAGAGAACCATGTCTCTGAGGAGTCATTTATGTACTTAGAGATTACATTATTCCCAAACCAAAGTCCTTGAGTTTGGCTGCCTAGGTACTCTCTCTGTCCAAGGTTAGAAGCTCATGGCAAGAAGAAACTCATCAGTAGTCAAAAGGAGTCAGAACACGGAGAAGCTATTGGATAGTTGGCATCTTAGATGTCGAGCATGCTCATCCCTACTGTACTTGTAGGCTACCAGGCCGAGATCCCTCCTCTCCTGGGTGAGCCTTAGATGAGCCAAAGGTTAATACCTCTTTTTCTACTGATAAACACAACATTGATCCTTCCTCTGGTAAACATCATTTGTGTAGACTTTCCAACATGGCTCCTCTGCTTGTAGCCAGGTATTTGTGAGCATGGAAGCTACTCCAACATGGTGAAACTTCTGCTTTCCTGTTCTCTGAGACAGCAAATAGTGACTTTACAGCTAACTCTTAAGGAGATTTCTTTTCTATATTGTGTGTGTATGTGTATGGTGCTGTAATTTTTTTTTTAAAAGCAGCACAAGAGAGAAAAATGCCAGGCAACAGAGTTCAGGTGGAGGGGCTTTTATTGAGGGAAAGTGAATGGGAGAAGGGGAAACAAGTCACAGACAAGACCAAAATCCTGGGACAGGAGCAGCAGAAAAAAAAGAGAGAGAGAGAGAGAGAGAGAGAGAGAGAGAGAGAGAGAGAGAGAGAGAGAGAGAGAGAGAAGAGACAAGCAGAGAGGCATAGAAAGAAACAGACTGACTGACAGAGAGGGAGAGAGAAAGAGAGAGATGGGAAAGGAGATGAGCAGGGCCCTTTTAAAGGGAGCGTGGCGAATGTGCACAGGGGGTGCTCTTAGTGGCTACAGCTGAGGACGTAGCCTGTCAGCATGCCAAGGGCAGGCCAGTGCAGATGCCTGAATACTAACACCTGAATCAATATCTTTAACACTCAAGTACTCAAGAGTCGTAAGCATCAGATCAAATTTATGTTCCACAAGTTGACCATTCGAAAGCATAATTATCAAATTCTGAAACACTGCAGTGAACAAGCAGACATAGTAACTGATACAACTCGTCAACAATAGAAATATTCTTCCCTGGATATTTCAGTTATCTGATCTTGCTTGTAAAGTTAACGTGTTACTGAGGGAAGACAAAGGCTTTATTGTCGGTGTACATTAGTGCGCATGGCTGAGAAGCAGCTGACACCCTTAGTATACGTGTGAACATGAACAGAAAGATGCCAGGGTCCTCTGTGAGCATTAAGGCTTCTCTAGGCCAGTGCTTGAGAACAGTGCTCAAGAAGCCCACCAGAGCTTGGGTTCCTTAGAAGTTTTGATTCTGTGACTGAAAAAGGGGAGGGAACCATTGAAATTATTGGGAAAGAGAAGTTCAGCAAAGCTTTCAATGTCTTCTCACTCCGTTGACCAGAAAATATCAGGTTAACTGCTCTTTCTGGGTGAAGTGGTTTTTCAGAGCACATAGAAGTCTTGAGCCTGAAGCTGCACCCAGGATCTTCCCTAGTGGGGTAGTAACAGAGGACTGTGAGAACAGCCCACAGCAAACTCCTAGTAAGAACCGCTTGGGGCATTTCCAGTAAAGAGAAGCAAATGAGGAAATCATCTTTTTGTTTTAATACCACTACAAAGGGATAGATTGCCTTGTAATAATTCACAAAAAATTAAGATGTTTGGAGCTAACAATTCAGTGGTGGTTTTTATTTGAGAACTTTTCTTGATTTGTTTTAGAAATGTACAGAGATGTGCATAGAATACATACAGCAGCAGGACTAACAGGATATTGCAACATGGAAACCTCTGGTTGGTGGAAGTCATCATTTTATGGGTAGAGGATGAAGAAGGTATAGGGTATAGAATGAGAAGGTACAGGCTATAGGTTGAGAAGGTACAGGCTATAGGATGAAGACAGTTTAGGGTATAGGATGAGACAGTATAGGCTATATGATGAACAATGCATAGGCTGTGGGATGAATAAGGTATACGGTATAGGATAAGGAAGGCATTGGGTATAGGATGAGATGGTATATGATATAAGATGAAGAAGGTATAAGGTATAGGATGAAGAAGGTATAGGGTATAGGATGAAGAAGGTATA
>NW_026070205.1:0-4374 GCF_014885135.2 Alexandromys fortis
CCTAAATGGTGTCCCTAACAGTGAGGATAAACTTTGTTGGGAGAGGGGATGTTGTCTTCTAGAATTGCTTCCAGCTGTTATGGAGCCAATGTTCTTTCTGTGGGATCCTGTAAAAGTAAAATGATGATTAAGTTCCAAGATTACTGTTCTGGTATAATTACAAATAGTCTCTGGGTTTTTCTGAGGTTCCTATTTGGAGTTTTGGCCAGAATGTTGTGAAAAGGTGCACCATTTCAGCTAACCAAGTTGGACAATCTTGAGCAGCTGGTACCCAAAGCAGATCTTATAGTAGTGCTATCAGCATCATGATGTCATCCCTACCAGGTAGAGTTATTCTGGGACCCCCATCTTCCTGGAAACTTCAAAGATTACTGTAGGAAAATTCTTTGTTCATTGTGGAAAACTTAAACATTACTTATACAGATGTATATTCAATGAAAGGTATGATAGAGACAAAAATAGGTATGAAAAAAAGTAAAATTTCTTTCTAAATTCTTTTTTCTTTCTGTTCCATACCATGGCTCATGACATGAGACAGAAACTCTGAACTTTTATTTTAAAAACATGCATGGATTTACAGAAGGATAGAGCCGTCATCCAACTCCAAAGCCAGCTTTGATTTTTAAGTGAATCATGACTATTCCAGTTTATGTTCAGAGGTTGTTACCCTCAGATAACCTGTACTCAAAAATCATAATTTTCTTTGCTTTGTGATCCTATCTGGATAATTATCTTTTCTTCTTTAGGCATATAGGTGTCCAGGGTCTCTTGAATTTTTTTGAAGATGAGTATTTTCCTGCAAAGACAAGAACAAAACCCTGCTCCAATCCTTATGCGATTTCCTTAGCACCTATATGGTTATCACCTCTGTGGATGAGCTGTCATTTCTCTTTCTCAAGAGATTTCTCTTTTTCAAACTGAATCTATTAATTTTGATGGTATCATAACTTTTCTTCTGTGGAAACAAGAGCAAAACCCCTTCCCCAATGTAGCACATCTAGTTTCCATTGTGAAGTCAACACATCCTTGAAATATGCTGGCTGGTGTAATTCAGAAGACTTTTCTATTATCCAATGTCTCTCTGCTGCTGTTATTCCTTTCTCATTAGTGTTAAGAAAATTCAAGATTATTAAAGCATTATGTAATCTGTTTCTGGAGGTATTTTCCATCCCTTTCTGTTTAACGTATCCTTTATAGTTCAATTTTGACCTTTCTATTACTGTCTGACCTGTAGGATTGTTTGTAATATGCTTTATATTATCAAAAACTGTTTCATTTTCTTTTATTTTATTTGTTTATTACATATACAGTTTTCTGCCTACATGTATACCTGCAGGCCAGATGAGGGCGCCAGATTACAGATGGTTGTGAGCCATCATGTGGGTACTGGGAATTGAACTCAGGACCTTTTGGCAGAACAGTCAGTGCTCTTAACCTCTGAGCCATCTCTCCAGCCCCTGTTTCATTTTCTTTGAGACATATGCTGGACCATTATCTGTCTTTATTTGTGCAGGTATACGCATGATGGCCATAACTTCTAATAAATGTGTGATTACTGAATCAGCCTTTTTTGAGCTCAAGGCAGTTGCCCATTGAAAACCTCAATAGTGTGGTGTACATGTTTTAATTTTCCAAAATCTGCAAAGTGGAACATATCCATCTGCCAGATTTCATTCCTTTGAGAACCCTTTGAGTTACTCCCTGCAGGTAAGGGTATTTGGTTATAGAAAGAGCAAGTAGGACATCTCTTTATAATCTCCTTAGCTTGTTGCCATGTAATAGAAAACTCTTTCTTTAGAACTTTGCTATTGACATAATGATTTTTATGACATTCTGAGGCCTTCAGCACATTTCCAATCAGTAATGGATCAATTTTTGCATTACCTTGTGCTAGAGGACCTGGCAGACCCATATGTGTTCTAATTTTCTGTAAACCTATTTGATAACCTAGAGAATTGACAGCATTTCCTCTTTGTATTTTTTCAGAAGAAATTTCTAATCTCCATTTAGGCAAAATTTTTTCTTCTAACATTCTTTCTAAAGTATCCACATTTGAATCAGATAGCAAAATATAATCCATGTAATTAATAGTGATAGTAAATTGTAGATTTATGAGATTGTTTACATGTTATTTCCAGTGAGTGATTCACAAAAGATTGTCACAAGGTGGGGCTATTGAGCACATTCCCTGTGGAAGGATGGTCCATTGATATCTCCTAATAGGCTGAGAATTATTACAAGTAGGCACTGTGAAGGCAAATTTTTCTCTGTCCTTTTCTTGTAAAGGTATAGTGAAAAGCAATTAATAACTATAAGAGGCCATCATTTAGGTAACAGGGAAGGCAAAGTAAATCCAGATTGTAGAGGGCCCATATAATAACCTTGTTGACAGCTCTTAGGTCTGCCACCATTCTCCATTTTCCAGATTTCTTTTTATCAACAAATACAGGAGAATATCAAGGACTGGTTGTTTCTTCAATATGGTAAGCATCTAGTTGCTCCTGTACCAGCTGTTCTAAAGCCTGCAGTTTCTCTTCTGTTAAAGACCATTGGTTAACTCATATTGGTTCCTCAGTTAACCATTTCAAAGGTAGGGCCATTGGTACCTCTGAAGGGTTGCTAGTTGTTTTGTGTTCCTGTACAGCCTGAATGGCTGGTGACCATTTTTTATAGTAACTTATAATATCCTTCCCAGAAACATGAGATTCTGGGACTGCAGGAGTGTTAATCTGGGGATTCCATTGCCACAGCAGGTCACAACCCCATAAATTCACTGTGATATCAGTCACATATGGCTTCAGTCTTCCTCTCTGTCCTTCTGGCCCTATGCATTTAACCCATTTCATGCTTTGTCTTACTTGAGATAGGGTTCAAGTTCCTAAGAATTGAACATCTACCTGACTCTAAAAGGCCAATTCGAATGCCAAGATTCTCTCACATCCACACTTATGTCCAGTAATCCCTTAATTACAGTGTTGTTTATACATACTCTTAGCTTTGCTCTTGGATCATTTGCAGAAGTCTGCCAAAATATGTTTCCTATTTAATTTTAGTAAGTGATATTTATCCAGAAAATTTCCATTTTCTTGATGTGTGTTATGTATATGGAACAAAGCCTAGTCCTGATTATATCTTGAACCTGTATTAATAATGAAGTTAATTCTGTATCATCTGGTATAAATTCAGCAGTTTCAATATGCAAGAGAACTCTTTCTGCATAGTGCAAATCAGTAACTATATTGAGAGGTTCTTTAAAATCCCTTAGTACTAGGAGAATAGCATATAATTCTGCTTTCTGGACAGAATTATAAGGGCTTTGTTCCACCTAACTTAATTCTTCTGATTTGCAACCTGTCTTCCCTGATTTATTTGCATTAGTATAAAAAGTACGGGCTTCAGTTATTGGTGTATCCTGTACAATTCAGGGAAGAGTCCAAGAAGTTCCCTTCATAAGGTTAAGTCTATCACTTTTGGGATAATTACTGTTAATTTCTCCCCCAAAATTAGCACAAACTCTTTGCCATGGTTCATTGTCTTCTCATAACTTTTCCATTTCATGAGTAGTGAAAGGCACTGTAATCTCTGCTGGGTCTATACCTGCTAATTGACAAAGTCTCAATTTACCTTTTATAATTACTTCAGAGACTTTTTCCACATAAGTTTTTAATTTTTTAACTCAGTTTATGCGATAAAAAGATCCATTTTATGATAATATCATCCCTCTGCATTAAAATTCCTGTAGGAGAAATTCTAGGAGGCAATATGACTAGAATACAATTAAGATTTGGATTCACACTATCCACATGTGCCTCCTGTAATTTCTCCTCAACAATTGTCAATTCCTTTTCTGCTTCAGCTGTTAATTTCCTGGGACTATTTGTCACCATCTAAGGTTTTGTTTAAATGAACTATTAGGTCAGGTGTTATCCCAACAGCTGGTCATAGACTGGAAATTTCTCCTAACAATCTTTGAAAGTCATTAAGAGTTCACAATTGGTCTCTCTTAATTTTTGCCTTTTGTGTTATAATTTTCTGTAAACCTATTTTATCACCTAGGTTTAATTAACAGAATCTCCTCTTTGTATTTTTCAGGAGTAATTTGTAATCTCCATTTAGGCAAAACTTTCTTTACTTCTCTAAATATTCTTTCTGAAGTATCTGCATTTGAGTCAGATAACAAACTGTCGTCCTTGTAATGGTAACTTATAGACTTAGGAAATTGCTTGTGTATTATTTTCAGTGGTTGGCTTACAAAGTATTGGCACTGTTGAGCATTCCCTGTGGGAGGATGGTCCACTGGTATCTTCTAGTAGATTGAGAATTATTATAAGTAGGCACTGTGAAAGCCTTTTCTTTTTTTTTTAATATTTATTT
>NW_026070206.1:0-4384 GCF_014885135.2 Alexandromys fortis
GTTGTGAGCCACCATGTGGTTGCTGGGAATTGAACTCAGGACCTTCGGAAGAGCAGGCAACGCTCTTAACCACTGAGCCATCTCTCCAGCCCCCTGCATAAGTTTTTAATGTGATTTTAAATTCAGTTTGCACTTTTGTTGTTGAGAATTTTTGCTTCTATATTCTGTAGGGAGAGTATTCAGTAGTATTTTCTTGTGTGTGCATATGTATTTTTTAATTGGTTTTGGAGTCAGTGTTATGTTCACTTCAAAAAATGAATTTATCCATGTGTTTTCTTAATCTATTTAGTAGAAAAGTTTGTCACATATTGGTTTTAGATATTCTTTCAGTGTTCTATAAAATTCAACAGTAAATCAACCTGGCTTTGGGTCATTCATCGTGAGAAGACTTAAGTATAATTGTTTACTAAGAGTCAGTTTTGACAAGATCCCTTGACAAAATTGGGAGCATGGGGATCCAGGGAGAAGGAAGGGTAGAAGAAGAGAAGAGAGAAGGGAAAAGGGGAGGGGTGAGGAGAATTTGAGGGAACGGGATAGTCAAGATAGAGAAATGAGAGCAAGGAAAGAGATGTCTTGATTGAGAGAGCCATTATAGGGTTGGCAAGAAACCTGGCTCTAGAGAAATTCCCAGGAATCCACAAGGATGACCACAGCTAAGACCGTAAGCAATAGAGGAGAGGATGACCAATCTTAATTTGCTCTGTAGTCAGACTGATAAATATTTTAAATATCACCATAGAACCTTCATCCAGCAACTGATGGAAACATAGGCAGAGACCTACATCGGAGCACTGTACTGAGCTTCCAAAGTCCAGTTGAAGACTGTGAGGAATGAGAATATGAGAAAAGAGGTCAAGACTATGATGGGTTTACCCACTGAAACAGTCTACCTGAACTAATGGGAGCTTATGAACTCAAGGTGAACTGGGAAGGAACAAGCATAGGACCAAACAAGTCCTATGCATAGATGGGGCAGACTGAGGGACCACTGGCAGTAGCAGAAGGATTTATCCCTACAGCATGTACTGGCTTTTTGGGAAACTATTTCTTTGGATGATACCTTGCTCAGCCTAGATATAGTAGGGAGGGCCTTGGACCTTCCACAAAGCATTGTGCCTTACTTTCTCTGAGGATTAGATGGGGTGGGATTGTAGGGTATGTGGAGAGAATGGGAGGAGGAGAGGGAGTGGGAACTTGGATTGGTATGTATAGTGAAAAAAGATTGTTTTCTTTTAAAAAATAAATTAAAAAAGGAAAACAGCAACAACAACAACAACAACAACAAAGAACTGTTTGTCTGTGATTGTTACTATGCCAGGTGCTTGAGTCCTTCAGGCTTCTCCTATTGCAGATATTCAGTCCCTGGGCACTGTTGGTTGTGGCTGACAGCCTCTCTGCTTACTTGTGGGAAAGCCCCACGTGATATTATTTCTGCCCTCTTCCAACTCTCTATCCTTTCGCTTAACGTGGAGAGACACTTCCCGATGAAGAGGAATTAACTGACTCCATTGCTTAGCATCTGGTACAGGAACGACACATATTGCTGATGGACACATAAAGTTGGCTGGCTTCCTTTGATTGGCAAAAGAGTAATACGGTGTATTTAACCTCTGGCCTAGCAATTTGGCTCCTGGAAATTCATACTACAGATTTATTGTCACACTCTGAAATGAGATAGATTCTTCATCACAACATCTCTTGCAACAGCAAATAAAGTTTAAAACTCCAAATTTCTTCCTTTAGATAAGTAAGCAGACTGCCTAATAATTACACTATGAATGACCATTACCGGCTCTATTCACACATTCACATGATTTTCCAAAGACGTGTACAGGGCAAGTGCCATTATCATTGTCGTTTTGGAGAAAACAGAACTTAATTCAGAAAGGTTCAATAGCTTAGCATTTAATTGTAGCATTCACTGAAGCAGAGAAAGGCGGATCTATGTGCTTGAGGCCATCTTAGACCAAATATTAAGTTTCAAGGCAGCTAGAGGTATATGAAGAAACCCTCAAAACCAAACAAAAGACCACCACCTCTAACAACAGCAACAGCCTAGCAAAGGCAGAGCAACTTGGAAGAAGAGAGAACTGAAATTGTAATTTAACATTTTGCTATAAATCATGTTGGATGAATTATGACTTCGATTATATATCTAAGTGATCATGTGAATCTTTAATGTTGTCATTCAACAATCTGAAAATATTGATTCATAAATATTTGTTTATGCAAAATTTAAAGTTTCCTTGTGACAGAAACTATGACAAAGTTGATTACTAACTAGGGAGCAACATTGAAATGTCCATTTTAAATTTATCCTTTTGAAAAAAAAAAAAACTTGAGTTCAACTATTGACAAAGAATACAGGATGAAACTGTAACCGGTGTGATTTATAATCATTTGTGAGTTATAAAAACAAATAACTGGACCAATAAATACAATTAAATACTAATTTATGGTTGTGCAACATTAATGATCTCCCCCCCTTTTCCCTCCCTTCCTTCTTGCATTCTTTCTTTCCTTACCTTCCTATTTCATTCACAGTGCTGAGACTTAGGGTTTCATGCATGCGAAGCAAACACTTTACTACTAAATTCTATATGACAGGTTTTAATGTATGCAAACTGTCTGTTTCTACAAAAAAGTGGCTTCTCAAAAAAAACTGATGAATTTATAATTCAAATAGTGAGCAATTAGAATACAGAAGTACTCACAGGTTTACAATAAACACATATTCCAAGTGGTCGACATCAAATTACCCTTAGGAAAATTTGTTCATGTAAAGTATATTTACTCTCTGTTTGCAAGACAGGGGGTAAAACAACCAAGAAAGTTTTCAAACTTTTTGTACAGTAATAATAATAATTTTAATATTAGAACTAATTTTCCAAATATGAACCACAAATACCTCTTTATACACTTTCCTTCCAAGAGTCACTTCTGAAGTCTGCTATTGTGATAGGACAAATCAAAATGCTAAATTTTTTAGGCTACTTATCAAATGACTAAAGATATTGACCCATCCCATATATAATTGCAGCCCTTGAAGTAACCGGAACCTCGTTATTTAATTATCCAAATAATTACTTGGTTTAAATCAGAATGATGTGGAAAGTCACTAGTTTCTATGTGGAAATTTGACACAAGACTTATCTGCCAAAGGTAAAGAGAGGGTTATGGAATGGAACACAGACAAACACTTGAGGATCTCCATTTTTGTTTCCCAAGTTCGTACTCTGACTTTAGCTGTTGATATATTATGTATTAACTTTGTCTTCAGATTGACTTTTTGGAGCGAGACTGAACCATACTCCTTTTTACGTCACCGTGAAGCTGCATGGAAATCACTTCCACTATTATATATCTGGTTTCTCATTAATGAAACCTGATACACTTGGTGTGGTCTGTGGCCTATGAGATGCCTCCAGGCCCTCTGGTAGCATGTATCTCTGCTTTTGTCCTGTGTCAAACAGCATGTGCTATCTCTATTATCGCTTTCAATCGGTAGTGTTTCCTGCACATAGTCTTGTTTCTCAAACTGGTCATCTTTCAATTTTGTGGATTTTCAACCAGATGCTGCGAAATCATTCGTTTGTCAAAATGTTTTGGGTGCTGTGGAGACCCAATGCAAATACTGCATTGTATAAGCTATGGAAATTATTTGAGGTTATTTAAACCAAACCAAAAAAACAAAAAGATACTTTCCCTATTTTTAGGACATACAGTATAACATCTATTTTGTTGTGGTTGTACAGAAAGCATTTAAGTTATTAATATCTTGAACTATAATGTTTAGAATATACTGAGCACCAATCAATGATGTCGGAAGATACATGGGTGGGAAAGACAAAGAAGCAAGGAGAATTGAAAGCCTCTAGAACATTTCAAAGGTTGGACAGGACTGCTCTACACATGAGCTCACAGAGAATGTGGCAGTATGCACAAGACATGCACAGGTACAAGTCATATGCAGTCTGAGAGACTGGAGGGAATGTACACGCTGATTACTGCTTCTAACCAAGGAGTTATTTGCAATTGATATCTTCCAGCAAAAGAAAAATATCAGTTCCTCCATCTGGGTATATCACCCCATTCCCTGGAATAGTTGACCAACACAAAATTAACTACATATTTTGTTTATTTAGTTGTGTTTTTGGGGGGGTGTTTTTTATTACTGTTTTGTCCTACTGGTTTTGTGTTTATTTTGATTTCCATTTATTGTGACTTGTGACTTTTTTTTTTCAAAGAGAAAGAAGATAAAGTTGGCTGGGTAGAGAGATGGAGAAGATCTGAGAAGAGTTGAAGGAGGGGAAAATATAACCAAAGTATAGAGCATAGATACTTTTAGAGAAAAAAATGAAAAGGTTGAGCTTGCTAAAACTAG
>NW_026070207.1:0-4415 GCF_014885135.2 Alexandromys fortis
TGTGAATTCTTAAAATATCTGATCCTCTTTATAGAATACATATGAATGCTTTCATTGGTGTGTGTGTGTGTGTGTGTGTGTGTGTGTGTGTGTGTGTTTCTAAGAGAGAGAGAAACAGAGATTGGAAAAAGAAAGGATTTGGGTTACTCTAGTCCTTTGCACTTTCAGAAAAGTCCTCAGCGAAATCCCAGTTAGTAAGTAGGGTATTGAAGTTGAAGTGACTAAGAGAAAGCCATTGTCCTCATCACTGACTAAGGAATTTAACACTGAACTTAATTCTAGCTAGAGTTTGTTGTTGAAATTACAACCAGCAAACTGACTACTGTGGAGTGTGAGTTTGGAAGGCTATACCGGCTCTCAATTCTGAACTGGAGAACAAGCTCATAGTGTAAGAAAAGAGAGCTGTTGTGTCTCTCACGGACTTGAGGGTATAAATGTTCGTGAGGAGATCTTTGTGACCGCTAGCCCTGGTGTCTTCACCCCTGCACTGCTTCCTGGCAGGTACGACTATCCCTGAACGTTCTGCTATGACACCAGAATCCCCACATTACAGTGAGAAACCGCTGACTTCGTATCTATGCTTCATTTCCCTCTTCCCATGGTTCAGCTGAGACAGCTGATTAAATGATCTAGGTGATCTGTCTGGAATCTAGCTTCCAAAGCGGATAGGCATGACACAGATGAAGGTTCCTTTAGTTCTATAGGATAAAGTAGCATTCCACCTCTACCCACCAGGTCCCCGAGCATGACCCCTGGTTTGCTAGTACAGTCTGTTCTTAACACTGATGTTCATATGTATTCATTAACAGCACACCCATCTTCTAGAGTCTATCCAGACAGGTAATAAGTGACGTCTGCCCTAAATCATATATGATTCTTCTCTCACATTTAAAGGACATTTAATGACAGTCAATAATATTTTATGCTCTTGTTCTCTTATTAATATGCAAAGCGCCACCCTGTAGCATTTTTGCCACCCCCACAGAAGAAGGGTAGAAACATGCTTTTGTAATGACTATCTCTTGAAATTACTTTGAACTTTATCCATTTGAGCAAAGTAAAGGTCATTGTTAATAAGCCCAAAGATCAACTCCCTTCACAGACCAGTGAAGTATCCAGAAAGGATGAGAGCAACTAAATCCTCCCATAGCAAACCTTATAAAATAAATGCACCACACATGTGTCTACTGTTCATTAACACTATTAATATGCCCAAAGCAAGATGTACTAAAAGGAAGACACTCTGCAGAAGGAGTAGCTAGAGGGGTCTGTGGCTTATGCCACTGTGATAACAGTGGGGTCAAAGGGTCAAAGGAGCTTTTCCCCTCCACCCACAGCTGGGATAGTGGCTGAGATAAGTTAGGCACCGAAGCCTCTTCTCCCTACTTTTACACTCCATGCTGTCTGGGTCATCCACTGCATTTTAACCTCCACCGTATTTATCCTTTCTCTCTATCTAAATTATACACTTTCATGGCCCCAGCCTATTGTGCTGGGTTCCCTTTAGGAAACTATGACTGTCCTGTCAGACCTGAAAGAGTGATTTGAATTCAGAGGTTCTCCAAAATGCATAACATAGTGATCAAAATTTCAGAGCATGTTAAGGCCGTACCCAGAACAAAAATTCAAACTACAGTGGGTGACGACTGAAATAAAAATATATATATGAAAAAGAGACATTTTAAGCTCATGACAAATGTATGATAGCACAAGATATGGAACTCTCAGAATATTATAATTTCGCAAATAAATAGAGTAAGTTCCTCAGGAGACCTATTTATCTCCTTTGCTCTCAGGAAAGGTCAAGTAGTGGCAGATGCAGAGCAGTTTCCACAGAGAAGCTTAATGGACCCCGGAAGAGGTTGCTCAGAGTTTGTTTTAATGGCATCGCGCCTTGAGCGTTTTGATTGGTGAGGACAGAGAAGGGCAGTTGTGACTTCTTTGCATATTTTAGCTCCATGACGACTTTCTTCCTCATCACAAAGAAGTAGCAAACTGCAAATAGATGTCTCGGCGAGATCATAATAGGTGACACATCTAAAGGGGAAACTGCTTTTGCTTGGAGAAATGTTCTCACCATTTTACTTTTTTAAAAAAAAAATATTTCACACCTTATTTCAGAGAGGGAAGGGGACGTGTTCCTTAATGACTGTAATCAAGTGTGCAGCCCATAGGAAGTGACTCAAAGGAAAAAGGTGTCGACCTCTATGAGCTGATAACATAGAAGCCAGTGACCACACAGGAAACCCTTCAGCACAGAGACACAATGTTAGTTCTATGCCAAGGCTCTGAGGCCAATGGTAAATTAGCACATCCCCTTCTGTTTGCCTCCCTCCATGAGACTTCTTTCAAGGAAGGCTTACCACTGCCCACTGCATGTACGGGACTGATTTATGTCTTTTAGAGCATGTGTCTTAATAATCTTGAGATGAACACCACTTTTAAATTTTGAGCCTGAAATAATTTGATGGGTTATTACTTATTCACTCAACAATTTTTTTTTCTCTGCCCACTATGTGAAAGACCTTGGTCTAAAGGAAAACACTTAAGCATATAATGAGGATGAACATGCATCAATATAAGCAAGTCAACAAGTAAGCACTCGATAGAACATAGTTATGTAAATCAGATCATTATAAACCAATTAGAAAACATTAACCAAGAGGCATAAGGACTGGCGATGTTTGTAAGAATTTGTACTTTATTTCATTCTGCTTAACTTGTTATTATTTTATTATTTTGTGTGTGTTGTCTTCTTGTAGGTCTATGTGCCATATGTGTGTCGTTTGCAGAAGAGGGCATCTGGTCTCCCGGAACTAGAACTACCAATGGCGATGAGTCGCCATGTGGCTGCTATGAATCAAACTCAAGACCTCTGCAAGAGCAGGCAGTGTTTTAACCACTGAGTCATTGCTCTAAACTCTGCTCTGTAATGTACTTTTTTTTTTTTTTCCAGTCTAATCTCAGTAGGTAGTAAAAGACAGCCTTTAACTCAGGGTCATGCTGCCTCAACCTCTTAAGCACTGGAATAACTGTCATGAGTTACCACACTCAGTTGGGAATTGTGTGTGTGTGTGTGTGAGAGAGAGAGAGAGAGAGAGAGAGAGAGAGAGAGAGAGAGAGAGACAGAGAGACAACAGGAGATTTCCTAGATCACCTACAGAGACACACAATTCCTGGGCGAGAGAAAGAGTAAAATCCAGAGGGCAACCTCAAATCACAAGCCTTGTTTTTTTTTTTTTTTTTTTTTTTTTTTAGATAAGGATGCTGATTGGCCTGGACCTTGACAAGAAGTCTAGATTGGACAGCTTCAGGAATCCTCCTGTTCATACCTTCTTAGTACTAAAATTACAAGTACCTGACACCACATCTAGCTTTGTGTGTGTGTGTGTGTGTGTGTGTGTGTGTGTGTGTGTGTGTGTGTGTGAAGTCCTGGGAACTTAACTCAGGTTGTTGGGCTTATGTAGGATTACAGTTGTACATCCCCACACCTGGCTTTATACTGATTAGTCATTTTAAATATTCTTAGCAGCTCTGGTGACTGCAAGATAAAATAGATAACTCAGAAGCATCTAGCATTTAGAATGGGATAAAAGTTTAAACCTCAGCTTTCCACATGTAATTCTTTGTAGTTAAGTTCAGTGAGTCTCAATTTTCTAATCTGTAAATGGGTATAATAACTCCCTCCATTATGGTGAAAGGTATATATTATCATGTGAAGTAATGTTCCTGAGTGTATTAAACATAGGAAAGCCTGCAGGAGTAGGGTATTATTAACAGTAACCATCATTTATGCCATCGACACATGTCATGTATGTATAGTGACTTGTCACAGTCTGTCATTATCCAGGTTGGTGATTAAAAGAACAATTTGAAAACCTCAAGACAGTTTTGATCATTCTATCATATTTTTCTCCTTTTCTTTCTGACATCAATTATGGACTCCTTAACATTAGCCTAATTATGTAATTAGAGAGCCGTGCTAGGCTTTAAAGGAAGACATTGAGTTGAATTAAACACCAAATTAACATTGAAATTTGGTTGCTTTAAGAGTTAGTCACCACTTCTTCGACATGTTAATGTAAGTATATTCTGAATCATATAAATGGATATTAGATTAATATTAATGGCTAGCTCAAAAAATTGAGCTTCAGGAAATTAAGTTTAACAGGGTCTGAGCAATGTGTGTGTGTGTGTGTATGTGTGTGTGTGTGTGTGTGTGTGTGTGTGTTTGAAAGAGAAGTATATGTCAGTTATTACTACCTTCCATTTGAGAATGGAAAAATATTCTACACATTTTTACTACTATTTATTAATATATATATAGTAATAATTGATATAGGCAGGGGTAATATGTGGAGATAGGTTATGATTCTTGGACAACACAGCAAAAATGCCCAATGTATATAGTAATA
>NW_026070208.1:0-4303 GCF_014885135.2 Alexandromys fortis
AGGGAAAGAAAGATGGTGAAGGGAGGGAGGGGAGGGGGGAGGGGAGGGGGGGAGAGAGAGAGGAAGGAAGTGGAAAGGGAAGGAAGGGAGGAAGACAGGAAGGGAGGAAGACAGGAAGGGAGGAAGACAGGAAGGGAGGAAGAAAGGCAGAGCAGGGAGGGCTGTCCTTTAATACCAGTACTTGGGAGGCAGAGGCCGGCCATTCTCTAGGAATTCAAGGCATCCTAGTCTGCATAGTGAGTTCCAGGATAGCCAGGGCTACATAGAGAAAGCTTGTCTTAAAATAAAATGACATAAAATACAATAAAGTAATGGTAAAGAACAGGGAGGGAGGGAAAGGAGGAGGACATCCTATAGTTACAGAGTTCTGGGCTCACATAGGGGAAGAGCAGATGTTGAGTAACTTTTCTTAAAAAAAAATATTATCAGGGTGAAGCAGCAGCTTTCTACTTAGAGGAACCCAGAAGGCCCTGCCAGACAAAGCAGTCTTGAGACCTTGCTAGCAATCTCTCTCTTTCAAATGGCCAAGGTCTCAGATGCCCTTCCCAACTTCAAGGCTGGTGCTGTGTCCTGGGTAGATTCTAGGACATGTTGTTGTCACCGCTAGTAAAGAGTCAGAGAAACCTCCCCGGAGCCCAGGTGCATCTCCAGTGTGTGAGGAATGATGGGCAGGAACTTTGGTCTTCCTCGGGGAAGAAGCTGAGGACCTAGGCAGGTGAGCACTTACATTCTAGCTTATCCTGAGGTCTCCCCGTCTCCAGCAGGGACAAGTAACACACAACATCCTTCAGGTACACCACGGGAGCATCTGGGCTTGAAGACAGAGCATCAGGATCCTCCCATGGGGCCACAGTCTCTAGGTCTTTAGGCGGTACTTGTGTCTTTTCCATCTTTGATTCTGAAAGACAAAAGGAGAGCATCTAAGGACCTTCACGTCAGTAAACTTTAACCCTCCTTATGGTCCCAGCTTCTCCATGGTTGAGGAGAGAATGTTCTAGGGGTGTCAGAAAAATGTAATTAATACATATGATGTGGCATGGTCACAGAAATCCAGGCTGTAACTGTTTTCTATGAATGGCTTCATTTTTTGATACATTTAGGACTGCATGTCCTTGCAGAAAGTTTATCCATTCTCTGAGTTTCCAGGAAAGATGACAGTGTGTCCTGGTGATAACACAGTGGACAGATAAATGTCACTCACCATACTGCGCTCAATACTTCATTTGCAGAAGTAATTCTGGGTGGGCTTTCACCACATTCCTACCCTTCCTTAGCAGGGGACCTGAAGAGGCCTTTAGTGAATGTGGCATCCCCAGATAATGGATGTGCGCTATTGACTTGAGGCAACAGTGTCAAGGACCAATGTTTCAGACCCATGGCAGTGCAGAGCCTTCCTCTAGCACAGTGCGTGCAGAACTAGTTCATACGTGGATGTTCATAGTGCGTGCAGAACTAGTTCAGATGTGGATGTTCATAGTGTGTGCAGAACTAGTTCATACATGGATGCTCATAGTGCGTGCAGAAGATGTTCCCTGTCGTCCATCCACTGTGTTCACCTCTTGGAAATTGCTACCCTACAGAGAGAGTGCATCTACTGAGTTAGTGAAGCCTGTCTCCTTGTTCAGCTGTATGTAATAGTCCTGTCTCCTTGTTTATCTGCGGTAATGACCCCACCCCTTGATCCGCTGCTGTGCAATAACTCCACTTCCTTGTTTAACTGTAGATGACAAACACTTGGCAAAGCTTCTGGGTTGCTGTGGCTTCCCCATTGGAGCCTAGATGGCAGAATCCTAGCTTTTCTGCACCTCTGCACCTGTCTGTCTTTTCTTCATTCCCTACTGCCCCGAGTAGGTCAGTCCCTGGAGCCACGTGAGGATGTGGTAGCTCATAATTCATTTCTGAAAATATAGTTAAGGACAAATGAAGAGACTGATATTCAAAAGGAAAACCCTACTGACAATCCCATTTTCAGAAACTAGGATACCTTAACTATTTGCCAAGGAAATGCAGAAATGCTCCACGAGGAAAAGCTTCCCCCACACTCTGCCCCTAGTTCAGAAGTACAAAAGTTGTTATCAGTGAGAACACTAGGGGTTTCATTTCACTATGCGAAGACAATTTCCTCAGGTACTTTGTTCTTTCTCTCCGTGGCTTGGCTATTTTCATACCCATGAGAACTCTTTTCATAGGCATATGCACAACCCATGGGACACAGCTGACTAGGGGCTGAACAGAACCCTTGCCAGTGGGCAAGCCCATGGAGGCACCATGATGCCAACAAGCAGTGAGTGCTGTCAGCATGAACAAAGGTGGAGGCAACCTCGATGGCAGTGCCTTCTGGCACCTCACACTATTCAGAGAACCAAAGAGCCACACAGTGGGAGGGAACATTCCACCCTGGGACAGCAGAGCTGAGAGAGAAGGTCTGCCTTGTCCCGCAGCATGGGCTGTGAGTTAGAAAGGAGTTAGCTGTCATTGAGACTGACTAGAGGAGATGAGAGGTCTCTGCGTTACAGAGGGACCATGCAGAGACCACGGCAGAGCCGACAAAACCCAGAATGGAAGACAAAAGACAGGAGAAGAGAAAGCTTCACCCAGAAGTCTCAGAGGGTCAGAGGTCTGAAGGTAATGTTCTATTGGACAAGACACTGGAGCTGCGGGAAGACATAACCTCTATTAAGTAAGGGCGGAAAGCTTCTAAGGTGACCCGGAAGTGGTAAAAAGAATTTGAATGAGATAACAAGAGAAATAGTGAGGTGGGAGAGATTGAGATGAAATTACTTCTGCAACCAAACTACTAAAATTATCCCTGAAAGAAATGACATGGAAATTCATCCAGAAACGTGGAAAAGAAATGAGAACATAGTCGTTTGTACTGAGGAGTCCCTAATGCCCCAAGTTACATCTGTGTGCTTAGGCTATTCATCCATTGGAACACCATCAATGGCTTCCACTTCGTCTATACCTCAGAGTAACACCAGACCAGATGTATTGTCCCACCTGGCTCAGCTGGTACCTAGAGAGTAGCAAATGTTTATGGGATGTTCTATTTCAAGTAGGGCCTCTGAGGAAATGTGAGGAAAAAAAAAAGAGAGAGACGAGATGCCGGTTAGTATCTTAGCATTTGGAAGAAATTTCCATGTTGTACCAGGGTGCAGGGAGGGGGCACTCTGGCAGATCCTGGCATTCTCTGTGAGTTGAGGAAGAGGTGGGAGCCCAGAGTAGAGCCTAGACAGACAGACAGCCACCCACAGATATGTACAAGGTCACCTTCAGCTCTATAACTGAGTGGGACTTGTTCCTCCCTGGGGAGGAAACTGCCAGAGGCTGGGGAATGGGATGGTTATGGTTGGGATGGGCATAGGGCAAGAAGCAGGGCAAGAGGGACAAACTCTGGGATCAAAAGAAAAGTCAGGATGAATGCTCATTCTCAGCAATGGGGTAGAAGGCCCTAGAATCCACATGTTACCATTGAGGACCCCAAAAAACTGCCTCAACAGAGAGGTAGCAGCAGCTCTAGAGGTTTAATGGTACGGAAACACTTGTGACTATTTCCAGAGACTCTCACTTTGCCCTAAACAAGCATAAAGATATTCGGTGAAATGCAAAAACAGTCTATACGGTACTCAGCATTGAAGAAGAACTGCTAAGGATGTTATACAAATTCTCCAAGAAAATTTAAAGGACAAGAATCTTACCCAACCCACGGAAGAAGAGCAGCATTGCTGCACGGCCCAAATCAGAGACATCACAAGAGGGTGCATGTCAACATTCCTTATGAACACAGATGCAAAGGTTGCACAATGTTAATATATCAGATAGAAGTTAGCAGAGACGTAAATAAATAGATACCATGTTAAAGGATTAGACCCTTCAAGATTGGATGGCGTTAGGATACCGTTCTTTCTGATTTTGAGTTCAGCAGATTGCTAAGACACAAGAGCAAAGATCAGCCTCAAGACAAACTGCATTGAACTGCGTTTCATAAAAATTAAAAAAAAATTGGATATAGGGGGCTAAAAGCATTTCTTACTCCTCCAGAGATTTAGGTTTGGTTTCCAGCACCCACGTGGTGATTCACAACTATGATTACCCAAGCTATAGGTGTGATACCCTCTTCTGACCTCCACAGGCACCAAACATGAGCTTGGTACAATACATATATGCAGGCAAAACATCCATACAGGCACAGTTCACATAAAGTAAAATAAATTATTATTATTATTATTATTATTATTATTATTGCTATGCCTCTAGAAGTCATTCCTGTTATGTTAACAAACAATCTAAAGTGCTGAAGAGA
>NW_026070209.1:0-4417 GCF_014885135.2 Alexandromys fortis
CTTATGAAATGAGGTAGCTTTGCAACTTGATGCAGAGTACACATTGTCCATTAAGCTAAATAGACCCCTAAATAAAGTCTGCCAACTGAAGGGAGGTTCCTACTTGAGTTAAGGTGGACTCCCCAGTGAGGTTGTAACCCTCCATCAAACATGGAGATGCTTCTGTCTGTACACATTTTACTATAAGTAGATGGTAAATGTTCACCCCTCAGTGTCTCTATAAATACAAAGGGCACCTTGGTGATGAATTCTTTTCTTGGCAGACTTTCTATGATACTTATCTACCCAAACACATCCACACATAGAGACAGTGGGTAGATATTAAATATAGTTTACTGGTCTTTTGCCTTTATACTTACCTTGTAAATCTTATTTTATAAGTAGGGTGCACAGTGCTAATTGTATTTTTATATGTTATATTCCTTTTATTGTAGGAGAATATTATTTTAAGGTGTGTTACTTTTGTTTATGTTGTATTTGCTTAACTCAGTGAAGCTGTGATTCTTTGCCTGTCTAAAACACCTGATGGTCCTAATAAAGAGCTGAATGGTCAATAACAAGGCAGGAGCAAGGATAAGCAGGACTGGCAGGCAGAGAGTATGAACAGAAGGAGAAACGAGGAAAACAGCAAGAGAACAAGAACAAGAGGCTATAAGAGGTCAGCCACCCAGAAATACAGCAAGCCATGGAGAAAGAAGTAAGGAAAGGTATACAGAGAGAGAAAAAGATAAAAGCCCAGAGGCAAACGGTAGTCGGGATAATTTAAGTGAAGAACAGCTGACAAGAAAGGAGCCAGGCTAAGACTGGGCATTTATAAGAAAGAATAAGCTCAGTGAATGATTTAATTGGGAGCTGAGTGGAGGACCCCTCAAAAAGCCAAAAGAGTAAAACATCACACAACATTCTATAATAGTATCTTTATGGGATTTTTAGACTAGTATAGTAAAAGACAACCATTCAAGTTAAGATAAATATAATAACTTACAGACAGAAGCAAGATAATAGTTTTGAGACTTTTGGAAAAGTAGAGTTGACTTCTTCCTGGTGAATAGATAGTCAATGTCTCCACCAAGCTAGGCAAGCTTGATTAGAGCCAGAAGCAAGAGTTTGACCTCATGGAAGCAGTTGGAGAAAATAAGTCTTGCAGAATCTTTGTTATATGTTGAGATATGAGTCTCTTCTACATATAAAAATTTCTACTAAAAATATTCCCAGCCTATATAGGAAATAAGTATGGAGATTTCTAAAAACAAACAAAAAACCCCACAAACAAACAAAAAACAACAATCTGCACCCCCAAAACTAGGAAGAGATCTACTCTATGATTCACCCTACTTCTTCTAAGTATTTATCCAAGAAATTCTTTTTTTTAAAGAAAACTTTTATAATTACTCTTTTTTAATTAAATTAATTTGTTTATTTTACATCATGGGCACAGATTCGCTTCCCTCCTCTCCTCCCATTGCCTCCTCCCATCTTCCCTCCATCTGCTTCCTGTAATCCACTTCCCCTCTGCTTTTGTTCAGAAAGAGGCAGCTATGGGTATCAACAAAATAAGGCATATCAAGTTGCTATAGGACTGAGTTCCTCCCCTTATATTAAGCCTGGGCAAGGTAATCCAGTATGAAGAATAGGGTTCCAAAAGAGCCATAGAGAGTCTGCCAAGAAGAGAATTCATCACCAAGGTGCCCTGTGTATTTACAGAGACACTAAGGGGTGAACATTTAACATCTACTTATAGTAAAATGTGTACAGACAGAAATATCTCCATGTCTGAGGGAGGGTTACAGCCTCACTGGGGGGTCCACCTTAACTCAAGTAGGAACCTCCCTTCAGTTGGCAGACTTTATTTAGGGGTCTATTTAGCTTAATGGACAATGTGTACTCTGCATCAAGTTGCAAAGCTACCTCATTTCATAAGCATATGAGCAAAATATTTTACCATCAGGTGGAGCCGATTAGCTATCCCAGATGACTGCAATCACCAACTACAGGTGACAAGGGGTCCTGTTAAGCCCCCTTCACTGAAGAGGAGTAATTGTTTCTCTTTAGGTCATGTGTATAATGACTTTATCTATTCATTTGAATTTATCAGCAGATTATATATATATATATACTACAGTCTGGGTAACAGTTATGAAATCTGCTCATCATACAAATACACACATGTTTGAAAAAGTGAAAATATAAGATTATAATAAATTTTTTAAAATATTGGTTTTTAAAGATTTTCTAAACATATTTTTCTGTTAGATTTATTGTTATACTGTTAGAAGTTTTAAAGCAAAGAAATATAATATTATGAAGATATAATTATGTAAACATGGCCCACAAATAAACCATTGTTATTAGTATTGTTTTCATATGGTGCACCTTCCTTCTGCATGAATATTAAAGTGTCCCAAGTATCCTTGGTGAGCTCCACCAAATTGTATCATAGTACTAGGATTCTGTATTTGGAAATGCTGTTTTTATGACAGGTGAACTTGGAAATCAGAAAGAAAAATGTCCATTCTTGACTTGTGGATCCTGTCTTCCATAAATGTCTTTTCTCTAGTGGTGTAGGAGGTTCTTTTGTTCATGTGTTGCTTTTACGGGGTAATGAATAAAGAAACTGCTTTGGGCCTGATAGGGCAGAACTTTGGTAGGTGGAGAAGACAGAACTGGATGCTGGGAAGAAGGGCAGAGTGAGAGATGACATGGCTCGATCTCCTGCCTGAGACAGACGCTGGTTAGAATCTTGCCAGTAAGTCACAGTCACGTGGCGATACATAGATTAGTAGAGATGGGTTGAATTAAGGTGTAAGAATTAGCCAATTAGAAACTAGAGTTAATGGCCAAGCAGTGTTTTAATGAATACAGTTTCTGTGTGGTTATTTTGGGTGTAAGCTAACCTGGCAGTCAGGTCAAACAAAGGGACTCCCTCCTCGTGAAACACTCTAGCTCTAGTTATTTGTGAAGGTGAGTGTCTACTGAGGATTCTGATTCAATTCATTTTATCATTTCAATTCTGAAATTGAATTGGAATGGCATTTCATCCACTGTTTCCAGCCTCAGGCTTCTGGGATTCAATTTCAGTGTTTTTTTTTTTTTTTTTTGATCGTTTATTTCCCATTTGGATTTATCGAAGCTTTAAAGCTTCTTATTGAATTTCCAGATGAATCTCTTCCCTTGAGTATGCCATGGACACACACAAACTCAGATGCAGGAAAGGAAATTAGCTTTACTCCACACTACACAAGACCACTGAAAACTGCCGTTGCTTGCACTACCTAATTTGCTCCTTCATTTGATAAATATTTTCAATAACTGACTGCATAATGAGCAATGTAAAAGATGCTTGGGAATCGAGACTTAAGCGCTCAATGAGTCAAGCTGCAAAAATCAATAACTAAGTCTTCAGAGTTTATTGCAGCTTCTAATTGTTACTCTTGGTTGAAGACAGTAAGACAAACCACTGATTTCTCAAGGAACTCCACATTCCCATCAACTTTGTAAGACAAACAGATCTTCAAGAGAATGATGACTTGCACTTCAGCAATGTAAGAAAAACAAGTTATTTCTATAAATAACAGTTTATTTAATGATTTTGTTTAATTTCTGTTTTGACCTGTTCTTTATTTTTCCTTCCAGGAGACATTGTGCTTAGTGACTATCTGTAAGTCCCTATGGCCGTGGACTGCATACGTTCATTTTGGATGAGACTCTTGTCAAAGTGTAGCCACAGAATTTTTACCTTACATGGAGTTCTTCTACAGTGGGCTGTGAGGCATCAAGGTGGAGGACGATAAATTCATAGAGAACCTGTCTTCAAAACACACTCCAAACTACCTGATCATGCTCTGCAGTCACTAGTGCAGATAAAACTTGAACTTTGCTTTTTTTTTAACTTTGGGTAAAATTTTAAAAAGATTATCTGAGCTTTGAGTAGAATAGTTTTTCAATCATAGGATTTTATAATTGAAAGTAACCCCCTGTAACCATGAAGACCAATGTTTTGCCTGATTCAATATTCTAAAGTAATAAAATAATAGCAAAAGGGAACCCCAACATATATTCAAGTTCTGAAAAGGAAACAATGGGGCAGATGATCTTGGGGAAGAGGCGAGGTTGTGGAAGAGGAGGTATCTGGGAGGTATGTGGTCGGGCTGCATTGTATGAAGGAAGACTCTATTTTCAATTAGAAAAATAAAATTAAAATAATTCAAACATTATACTTCTGAGGATGGCTATTTAGAAAAAAGAAACTAGACAATGGGTATTGGCCAGGATGCAGAGAAATTAGATTGTGGGTGTGTGTATTGCTAGTGGATATTAAAATGGTTTGATGATGTGGGAGTGTCATATCAATCTGTTGATTTCATTGGCTGAGCAATAAAGAAACTGCTGGCCCTGATAGGTTAAAAGATAGGTGGGC
>NW_026070210.1:0-4307 GCF_014885135.2 Alexandromys fortis
CACAAAAACAGTTTTGAATTTTTATTTTCTTATTTTGTGTCCTCATGCCAATCAAGTTAAAATAAAGGAATGATAATGTTATTTATATTTGTGGACTGTATATATATTTCTCAGTACAAAAGCATATATTGCATAAGATGGTAGAAAACTGTTGAGATTACTGAAGACAAATTATATGTCCTCAGCATGTTTAAGTACTTCAAAAAGATAAATATGACCACAAAACTGGTTACCAGGGACAGTGCATTTCCTTTTTAATAATCCAAATCATAAGCAACTATCAGATGCCTACTATTATTGCACTAAAGAATTTAAAATGTTTAACACTGTTACATACCTTTAATTCTAGCACTTGGAAAGCAGAAGCAGGAAGATCTCTGGCAGTTGGGAGCTAGACTGATCTGCATATTTTGTTCCAAGCCAGAAAAGTCCACATAGTGAGACTTTCCTCAAAATGAAGGAATGAATGAATTAAATGTGGCATATTGTCATAGTAATATTATAAAATTCAGAATACTGTGAATAATTCATAGTTCTATGAATAATGATGTAGGTGGATATGGCACTTAATATACAGCAAGATGTCAAGCAATGTTTCTAAATGTCTGTATTGTGTATGCATCTATGTAAATGTATGCTGTGTGTGTGTGTGTGTGTGTGCATGGTGGTAATTCAGAAACATATTTTCTATACCTATCTTAGCAATATAAATTTATTAATATGTATGTATATTTATTTGTTCTTTATACTTTAGACATAAGGCATACTAAAAAGGACCTTACCATAAATCAAGCAATTTTATTCTAGTTTCTTTTTGTAATTATCATTGTGGTTCAGAAAAAAAAGAAAATGTGTTTTACCCAGAAGTTTCTCATGAGAGCTTGAGTCTATTAATTCTGGTTTTACCTTTCATATCTTGAAATTTTTAAGTTATTTAAGGACTTTCACATCAATGACCCAGGTACTGATACTGGCATGGAGAGAGAGAATCAAAAACTGCATTCAGTTATTTGAACATGAGCAACATTCTGCTATTTTGATTTTGACTTGTGACAGTTGATGTTGCATTCACTGGGTGATCACAGTTTTAAAGGTAAATAAGAATAATCAAAATATTGATTTATTAACATGAAAAGTATAATTTTCTCAACTGAATAACCTAAATGTCATGAAAATTGTATCTCTAGTATATACCTCTTAGATAGTGTTTTTCATTTCTTTGTCTGAGAGAAAATGCCCTCATCAAATGAGGAATCTGCTATGTATGCTCGAGAATGGAAGGAAAAAACCCAGGCGGTGGTGGTGCACACCTTTAATCCCAGCACTCGGGAGGCAGAGGCAGGCGGATATCTGTGAGTTCGAGTCCAGCCTGGTCTACAAGAGCTAGTTTTAGGACAGGAACCAAAAGCTATGGAGAAACCCTGAAACCCTGTCTCGAAAAAAAAAAAAAAAAGAAAAGAATGGAAGCAACATTTTGCCAGTTCAGAATTAGGCATATAAAAATTGCTTGTCTTCATGGAAGGTGGTACGAATCTTCAGACACTATCTAGAGCATCAAGACCTACAAGCTTAACTTTGCTGATTTGAATCTCATGCCATTTAGCTGAGGCTAAACTCAGCTGCCAGTTCCAGCTCTCCAAGAAACTTGCTCAACAAAAGTTATCAAAACTTTAGCAATTCATGAGAAAATGAACTACTAATTGTCACTCATATTCAAAGCAAACTGTGATTGCCAAGTCCTGAGAGCCTCACCACAGATATTCCAAAGTAAATTGGGGGTGAATTAATGAGAACATTTTAAATTAAAAAATCAATGGATGGTCAGATCTGGGAACAAACTGAGCAGGTTGTATTTAGGAATTTATATAGATAGATATAGATAAAGATATAGATATAAATTACATATAGAAATAGATAATAGATGATATAGATATGGATATAAATAGATAGGTATATGTATATATTAATATATAGAGAGAAGTGGTTAAGGAGAGATACATATATGCATGTGACTATTAAAGATAAAAGAGGCTGTGATTTTGAAAGAGACCAAGGAACAGTAGATGGGAGAGTATGGAAGAAGAAATAAGAAGGGGAATTTATATAATTTTATTATATTATCAATTATAATGGTATGCTTTTGTGTGTTAATAAATAAAACTTGCCTGAAGATCAGTGCTTAGTAGCCACATGAGTTAGCCATAGAGGCCAGGTGGTGGTGGATTAATTCCAGCACCAGAGAGGAATATAAAATGGGAGGAGACAGTTCTTACTCTCAGTCTCAATCTGAAGAAGACAGAAACAAGTGACAGGATGAAAGATCATTGTCCCACAGCACTTCCCCCCACCCGTTTTTTTTTTAAACAAGAACTCTGAATCTACTATCCTTTGTTTAGGTTTTTGTCCAGACCATTGTCCATCCTTTTTTCTGGGAATGCGGGTACAATTTTTCAGGATACTTCCTGCTGATAATCTTATAGGGACCTAAAGAAAACTTAGAATTTTGATCAAGTCCTGACTGGAGTATCTTGTGAGACTTGATCATCTCAGCCAGCAGCAGTCTTGAAATGTTCTGGATATAGAACTCAGACATCTGGGCTATCCACTCCTACACATTTGTCAGGGGAAGGGGAGGTCTTCCTTGATCAAACCTGATTTTTCTTAACCCTGAATGAATCCACAGCTTCTCATTTTCTGTGGAAACAAAAGCAAATCCTCTTCTCCAAAGTAACATACCTTTTGACTTAAATTTTGAAGTCAAGACATTTCAAAATACATATGTTGGATTAATCTAGCAACATTTATATCCAAATATATTTTAGCAGCTGTTGCTTCTTCTTCAGCGATTAAAAAATTCAAAGACAACACAATAAATTGCAGTATCCAGACTCCCTGTGTATTTTCCATCTTTATGTGGCTTTATTTTAAACTGTATTTCTTTTATTTTTAATTTTGAGTTTTTGAGAGAAGGTTTCTCTGTGTATCTTTGACAATCCTGACACTCACTCTGTAGACTGGATTGTACTCGAATCACAAAGACATACCTGCCTGCCTCTGCTTCCTAAGTGCTGGAATTAAAGGTATGTACCACCACACCAAACTATTTCCTTTCTTTCTTTTTTTATATTTTAAGGACTTTATCCTTTCTATTTTTCTCCCAAGTCTACATATATTTTTGAGACACTGTAAACCATTTAGAGGTTTTCTTCATCTGAATCTATCTTTACTGTGTATCTTTTTTTTTTTAATTTACCAAGCAATATGGCCAAAATTAAAGCTCTGGCTGGATTCACCCCCATTTCTTAGCTTTCTAAGAGTCTAGTCTCATGGCAGAGGTACCAGCTGGAAACATGTTTATTGCCACAACTGTCAAGGTCCCTGACACCACCAAGCAGCATGCTATTGACAATTCATAAACACCATTTAAGTGTTTGCTGGTGGTTCCTCTTAAAACAGCTGCAAGGTTTTTGCATCTAAAGCTGAGTCAGGAAGCCTCTTTCAAAGGAACTGCAGCATCCTGCCAGCAAGGAGAGCCCATCTGGAAAAAAAAAATCTGCGGCTAAACTTTGTGTTTTAGTGTCTAGAATTCCTTTCCAGACTTTTTCTTGTTTTACATGGATTTAGTCAGCCCCACGTTAGTATGCCAATTTGTTGCCAGAGGTTTCTGTTCCTTCCACTGGCTCCAAAAGTTGGGCTCATGGGGTGGTTGTGGGGTGGGGGGAAGAGGAGAGGGGGAAGAGAAGGGAGAAGGGGAGGGTTGGGGAGAGCTGGGGGGAGTAAGATAGGTGAGATGGAGAAAGGACGAATATGGGAGCAGGGAAAAAGATATCTTAACTAAGGGAGCCATTTTGAGGTTGGCAAGAGGCTTGGCTCTAGAGGGGTTCCCAGATGTCCACGGAGATGTCCCCAGCTAGGACCCTTG
The DNA here is from genome assembly GCF_014885135.2 of Alexandromys fortis. Taxonomy (NCBI): domain Eukaryota; kingdom Metazoa; phylum Chordata; class Mammalia; order Rodentia; family Cricetidae; genus Alexandromys; species Alexandromys fortis. The sequence goes on from NW_026070210.1 coordinate 3,923, forward strand.
GCAGTGGAGGAAAGGGTGCCTGAACTGGCCTTTTCCAGTAGTCAGACCAATGACTATCTTGAATATCACCATAGAACCTTCATCCAGTGACAGATGGATATAAATGCAGAGACTCACATTGGAGCACTGGGCTGAGCTCCCAAGGTCCAAACGAGGAGCAGAAGGACAGAGAACATGAGCAAGGAAGTCAGGACCTCGAAGGGTTGGTCCACCCACTGAGACAGTGTGCCTGATCTAATGGGAGCTCACCAAATCCAGCTGGACTGGGACTGAAGAAGCATGGGATTCAAACTGGACCCTCTGAATGTGGCTAAAAATTGGGGCAGACTGAGAAGCCAAGGATAATGGCACTGGGATTTATCTCTACTGCATGTACTGGCTTTTT
>NW_026070211.1:0-4354 GCF_014885135.2 Alexandromys fortis
CAAAAATGATAGAGCACCAAGAATCACTGGACATTAACAATCCTTGGGACTTTATTGATTGTTTTCTGATCAAAATGGAGCAGGTAAAATGATAATAAAACTTCAATTCAGTTGTTTGATTGCCTGAGCATCGTTCCATGGATAGTCTCTGCTTTACAGGGATATTTGAATGGTTCAGACCAGTAATGTTTGACAAACACTTCGATAGCATGTTATGTACATGGATTTGCAGTAAGTATACCAGTGTAAAGTTAAATAATCTAAATTTATTGACCCAATTTTTTAGATAAAAATGATCTAGCTGAATAGTCATAAAATGCTATATGTCTAAGGAATATAAACCTTTCCAAACTGTTGGCGGGAGGCTGATTGTTTGTTCCCGGCTACCCAGATCAAGAAATAATCACTCAGAAACTATATTATTTGCAATTTTGTTTGACCAATAGCTTAAGAGTATTCCTGGCTTATTCTTATATCTTAAATTAACCCATTTCTATTAATCTGTGTATTGTCACATGGCTGTGGCTTACTGACAAGGTTCTGCTGCATCTCTCCTGGTGGCAGCTACATGATTTCTCACTGACTCTGCCTATTTCCTTCCAGCATTCAGTTTAGTTTTCCTGCCTAGCTCTATTCTGCTAAGTCACTGGCTGAAATTGATTTATTCATTAACCAATAGAAGTAACAAACACATATACAGAAGGACTTCCCACACCATTCCTCCTTTTCTGTTTAAATAAAAAGGAAGGTTTTAACTTTAACATAGTAAAATTACATATAACAAGACAGGTATCAAGCAAGGATTACAGTTACAACATTTATATCTACTTTATCTTTTATCATAACTAAGGAAAAGTATAATTAAAACTATCTTTTCTTCAACTCCATCAATGACTCCAGAAGGATACAATATTCCTAAGTTAACATGAAGTGCATTGTAAGCAACTTCCAAAACTCTAGAATTGATAGAGACATCTTGCTGCCTGGACAGTCACCTAAAGTTCTTCTGTATCATTGGAGCATCCAGTCTTCAGCCTACAGGCCCATAGTATCTTGCAGACTTTTCCATGAAGCAGGAAACTTCAAAGACAGTTCCATCTATGTTGGAAATTTGTCAGTCACTTTCTTCTGTGCCCTGCAGAATGTCTGGCAGACTCTTTCTTGAAGCAAGAACCCTGAAGGACTGTATCACCTTCTTTAGGCAGCTTCAGCAGTCATTTTTTTGTTGTTCCTGCAAGTCCAGTCAAACAGTTCAGGCAAGAGCAGTTTCTTGCCCAAATGGTTAACAAACTCCATGAGGAACCTCTTTGATGCCCATTATCCTCTTGAAGTAGATCGATGCTGCCAGGATCAGATGTGTCTCATTGTCACGAAAAAATCCTAAGTTCTTAAAACATTTTAAATGCTTTATTCTGAAGGTCTCTGAGAGATTTGGAGAATACCTTTCTAACTAGAATATATTTCTATACATCTAGAAAACTTAACTAACATGACTACACACTTGAATATTATAGATGACTATATATTAACCTATATTTCTTAAATATACATTACACTTTTAAATGTGTGGCACAAACACAATACCTTAATCAAGAGCAGAAATATATATATATATATAACAAAATTGACCTTAAATTTGATTCAATAGACCAAAATCCATACCAATGCAAAGTAGTCATCTCTATAGCATATCCCCCTTTAAATGTAAACTAATATTTATAAACAATCATTAGGAAATTTGGGCATAGTTCTCTCTAAACTGCTTCCTGCTTTTTGCTATTTGAAGTTATTTTTGGGGGTGTTCATGGTGACCTTTTAGCAGGTCTTGGTCCATCAAACTGCATTAGTCTAGAAGAAGTCCATAGGTCCTCATTTTCTGTGGAAACCAAAGCAGGACCTCTTTTCCAAAGCAACAAATCCTTAGAACCAAATTCTGAAGTCAAGATACCTTTAAAGTATATATGTTGGTTTAGCTTAGCAGCCCATAAGATAAAATGTCTCCCTGTACTTAGCTCATTCACAGTCAAAAAATTTAAAGAAAGCCCAATAATATACATAATTCAGACTCCCTGTGCATATTACATTCTTACGTGGCTTATTTTTTCTTTACCCCTTTAATCTATTACTGTCTGTACTCTGTCTTTAAAGACTTTGTTTTTTTTTTTATGTTAGAGGGCTTTTCAAAAAATCTGTATCTGTTTTTATTGTGTATCTGTAGTTATTTTATAACCAGAGGGGCCCCCCCATTTTTGAAGGCTAAATGTTCATGGCTAGGGCCAACACAGCCCTGCCTTTTTGCTCTGCCCAGTCCAACATAGCAGAAGCATGTTCACAGCTTCTGACAGCTATGTACATTGTCTTGTTTTTAGGCACACATCCATTCTAATTTTACATTAAGCAAGCTGTAGCACTCTGCTCACAGACCCCATTTAAATGCTCCTATATGGACCTCCTGAAAGAGTCAGAGCCATTTCTGCTGGTGAACCAGGAAGCCTTCTTAAGGGAGTTTTTTTTGCAGTGTTTGCTGTTACTGCAGAGTCAGAAAGGTTTCTCTTAAAAGAATTATGCCTCTGCTTGCTTCTAGCAAACAGAGCCCACCCAAGAAAATGCTGCTACCAAAAAGCTGTGCTTAACTCTGTTCTTTTGTATGTAAAATTTCTTTTTAAGATTTTTCAGGTTTTACGTGAATATTGTTGACCATGTTGGTGTGCCAATTTTTTTTTTTGTCTGAGGCTTCTTGTTTGTTTTTGGCTGCCCAGACCATGAAATAATCACTCAGAAACTATATTATTTGTGATACTGTTTGGCCAATAGCTTAAGCATTTTTCTGGCTAAATCATATCTTAAATTAATCCATTTCTATTAATTGTGTAGTGCCACATGGCTGTGGCTTACCAGCAAGGTTCCAGTGCATCTGTTCCCAGTGGTGGCTACGTGGCTTCTCACTGACTCTGCCTTCTTTCTCCCAGCATTCATTTCAGGTTTCCCGCCTAGCTCTATTCTGCTAATTCACTAGCTGAAACAGATTTATTCATTAACCAATAAAAACAACATATATACAGAAGAACTTCCCACACCACACAACTGCTAGAAAAAAATGTTAATATGAAATAAAGATGAATATTGTCTTTGCAGGCAATGCATAGAAACTCAGAAAAGGAGCTCTAGCTAGTTAGATTGTCTATAGTGTCTGCAGATTGAACTAAATCTTAAAATATTAGCAATGGACAGGTGAGGGAATTTTACATAAATTATAAAGTGTAGGTTGTGGTTGAGAAGGGAATGATTAGTGGCACGGATGAAAGTTAAATGAAAATTTAAGTTAACTGTGTGTAACTTCAAGTCGATTGACGTGGACACGGAATTAAAGATTGATATCTATCAGGTTCTTATATGAATATATGCTAATTCTATCATGGTTCCATTTGTTGTAAAGCTACTTATTTCCAATGAATATTATTGGACTCATCATAAACATAAGGTGTTTGTTTGGTTGCTTTGTGAGCTCTCCATTTTACGTCACTGAACTCTACCCTTATTCTTGCTGTGTCCTGGATTCACTCTCCTTATCTAAGCGGTAAACCTCCCTCATGAGAGTCAGGGATCATCCCTCTTTCTTTGCCGTGTTTACAATTGAGGTTTTCATCTTTGTGACGATCCCTAATATAACATACTATCTGTCTTTCCTCCTCCCTTTTTATGTGTGCTTTAAGTAAAACATTAAAAAAGAAAATGAGGCATCCGTTCTTTTGTTTCCGTCTCTTTGGGAAGATGATACACTCTATGGTTTGCATGGCTGAGGAGTCTCATGAAAATAATTTTTCCAGATAAGACACTGGGTATAGGAGGTAAATATGGGTAAGGGGGTTTACATCTCTTTTGAACACATGTCAGTTTCTTCTCCTACTGCATTCCCCAGGCTCTGTTAGGTTAAGTTCAGCATATGTAAGGCATTTTTATTCCATCTAGTAAGCACATTGACAAATTATTTGATGGCTAACACTGTAAAATCATTCCTAGGAAAAGAACAACCCAAAGACAGAGTTTACCTGTGAAAACTTGATCTTCTCAGCAGGTGACCTGTTTGCTGCTGGGACAGAGACAACAAGTACAACACTGAGGTACTCCCTGCTGCTCCTGCTCAAGTACCCAGAAGTCACAGGTAAGGACACAGGTGGGAAGCAAGGAAGTCAGAAAGGAATTGGAAGAGACCCATGGAGTCCTGTGTTTTGTTTGTCTCAAGGAAGCCTCAGAATTTAACTGTGTGTGCCACTCCAATCTGCCACATTGATCAGGAGGACTGAAGTGAGGTGTCTCAGCTCTTAGCAGAGCTCATGCTTCATAGAAGTGAGGT
>NW_026070212.1:0-4380 GCF_014885135.2 Alexandromys fortis
ATTTTTAAGATTAAATACAAGTTCTTAGTAGCTGAGAAGCTTGGAAGATTTCCTGGAAATTGTTGGATTTAGCCGGGTAGTAACGAATGGGTGGTATTTTGTAAAGTAACTAATTTTCCCCAGGAACCAAGTGGTTCAAGTTGAGCAGGCCTGCAGTTTTCCACAGTGTGGCCAAATACCCACTGCAAAAGTACTGGCACTATAGCAGCCCAAATTCTGTAGCTTGGCATATGTGGCATCTGAACCAGCTGCTTCCCTGTTCCCACTCCTCAGGTTTCTGTCACTCAGGTCTTCAAGGGACTTCAAAGGACTTCTCCATTGGGTTTTTGTTCTTTTTTTTTTTGACTTTTTTGACACAAGGTCATACTTTGTAGCCCTGGCTAACTAGGAACTTTCTATACAGACTATTCTGGCCTCTAACTTGTAGCAATCCTCCTGCCTCTTCCTCCTAAGTGCTAGATTCCAGGCACGCACCATTATGCCCAGTGAGCATGCTCTCTTCCCTTTCCTTGCTACCCTGCTCCTCATCCAGTGACCTCCTTTTCCCTGGAGACATTGGCCTCTGTCATCCTCCCACACTGCCACTAGATCTATCTAGAGAAACCACTATGTCTCTTACACATCCTGTGCTGTCGTGTCCTGGTCTCTTTTGTCTCCTCTTAGACATTGTATTCCTTGAAGGCACACAGCTCTGTAAGCCTGTGTCCAGAGATAGTATTTATCCAGTCATTGTGGACAGACAGTAGGCCCAGGGGGTGGGGATCAAACCTGTTTATCATTAATGAGTTTAGTAACATTTACTTCTATGTCTTGTTTTCTAAAACCCATTTTAAAACTTATTTATTTATTTATTTATTTATTTATTGTGTAAGCATTGATTGGTGTTTTACCTGCATGTATATCTGTGTGAGTGTGTTGGATTCCCTGGAACTGGACTTACAGACCATTAGAAGCTGTCATGTGGATGCTGAGAATTAAATATGGATCCTCTGGAAGAACAGCCAATGTTATTAACCACTAAGCCTTCTCTCCGCCCTGCTAAAACCGTTTATACATGTCTGCCTTCTGCAGGATTGATTGACCCATGACTTCAAACAACCCTGTAGTTCATTTCATAGCATAGCAGTGGGATAATCTACTGACACAGTTTGTCTGCGACAATATTTCAAATCAATACTAATCATTAAAGGTCCACTGTAGTGTTCTGCTCTCAACCTGAGTTCAGACATCGTGGTCTCTAAAGTTTGTTTAACCAAGTGGAAGGCATGTGACTTCCAGCAAGCTGTAGCGATTTTCTGATGCAGAGGGTTTTTGGTAAATGGTTTATATGGGTGTCTGTTTGGCAGTCTGGCTGGTGGTATGAAATGGTAATTAAAAGCCCTAAAATGCAGCCGACACTCAAAATGTGTGTCAGGATTAGTCCCTCTTATCTGAGGGCAGTGATGAAGAGGAACACACAGCGTAAAATGAGAGAGCTAGGAAAGGGATACAAACACTGTTAGGAGCGCGCGCGCGCGCGCGCGCGCGTGTGTGTGTGTGTGTGTGTGTGTGTGTGTGTGTTGGCTCAAGTCTTTAATCCCAGCACTTGGGAGGCAGAGGTTAGCGGATCTCTGTGAGTTTGAGGCCAGCCTGGTCTACAGAGTGAGTACTAGGACAGCCAGGACTACACACAGAGAAACCCTGTCTCAAAAAGAAAAAAAAACATACAAACAAAAAATCCAAAACAAACAAACAAAAAATCAGGGTCAGGAGCAAACACATTTTGTTTTGCTCGTGTTTTACCCATGTGTTTGCTTATTTGAGACAGCTATGAGGCCCACTTTGGCCTCAAACTCGACATCTTCCTGCCTTGCTCTGTTTCTTTCACAACACATTTTTTATTACACAGCAGATTGAGGACAGGGATGCTGAGGCAGCAGACCTATCCCTCGGGAATATCAGGGAGAGATACATGCAGTCTTCGGTGAGGATTCAGAACAGAATCCCAAAGACAGGCAAAAGCTGCAACAGAGCAAATGAATAACAAAAACAGCTTCCTAGTCCAGTATAAGGGATTATCTTAAATTATTTTTTTAAACAAAAACAAATTTTCTGAGGCTGAAGACATGGCTTAGTGGTTGAGTGTTTGCTGCATGATTATGAAATCAGAATTTGGATCCTAGTTTCCACACAAGGAGCCTGGTGTCTCACAAAGGCCTGGACCCCAGCGCCAAGGAAGGTGAGACAAGAGGATTGCTGGGGTGCTAGCTCATAGTCTGACTTAGAAATTGTGAGCCCTAGGTCCGGAGAGAGAGAGAGAGACTTTGTCTCAGAGGAACAGGTGGAGAGCGAGAGAGGAGGAGACTGGATACCCTCTTCTGGCTACAGACACACACACACATACACACACATGCACACACGGAAGTGCACCTGCACACTCATCTGCACTATCATTCACATGGACAAACACATACACCCACAAAAATAAATGAATAAATCTTTTTAAGAAAGCAATGTAGACTTTCTACTGGTTTGGACAGATGGTCCACATGTCTACCCTTCACCTTTCCTGCTCTGTAACCTGATTTCTCATGTAAACAACAATCTGGAATCAAATACATACTGTGGCAGATCGTTATTTTCTTATGTACTCGGTACTGTGTCACATATGAGAAACAACTTTAAGATGATGAAGTAGGTTCTTCGATATGGTCTAGTTGTACGACTGATTCTTGGTTTGTTTGTTTGTTTATTTGTGAGACAGAGTCTCTCCATATGGCCCTGGCTGGCATGGAACTTGCTAGGCAGACCAATCTGGCCTCAAACTCAAAGGAGGAGGCCTCTAGTCTCCCAACTGCTGAAATTGCAGACATGCTATGCCGGCCCCACTCCCCTTCAATGTTGTTTGAGACAGGGCATCACATTGACCAAGCTGGCTTCCAGCTCTCTACGTAGCACAGGCTGTCCCTGAATGCAGGACACCCGTACTGCCCCCACCTCTAGACTGCTGGGATTTCAGGTAAGGGCCACTACTTCCAGTTCCACTCTGATTCGTGACCAAGAATAAAAAAGACTTGATCTTGGTATTTCATTCTATGATTCTGATTTTTGAATGTTTGTTTTGTTTACAAGAAAGGGTTTCTCTGTGTAGCCTTGGCTGTCCTGAAATTTGCTCTGTAGACTAGGTTGGCTTCAAACTCACAGAGTTCCACCTGCCTCTTCCTCCTGAGTGCTGGGATTAAAGGTTTACACAACCACCTCTTATTTTGGAGTCAAGATTTCTTGATACAGCTAAACCAGATCTGATGGCGTACGCTCAGGATCCCAGCATTTAGGAGATGGGGGGGAAGGAGGGGGCAAGAGGGTCATTGTGCGTTCAAGGCCAGCCTGTGCTATAGAATGAATTCCAAGTCTACTTCAGCTACAGAGTGAGACATTAAAAAAATGAGCTTGTAGTTGCTCCCAAGACTGTTGACTAAAGCCATGTGGTTGAAAGAGAGAACTGGCTCCTTCAAGTTGTCCTCTGACCTCCACAAGAGTGCTATGCAGAAGTGGTCTCTTACTAACCACAAATAAATGCAATTAAAACACATTTGGGGGAAAAAAAGGAAAAAATGGAAGGAGACACAGGATGGAGAGACTCACAAATCAATTGCTTATTTAGGGTCAGGAGGTTATATGTAAATGGAGGAAGGATAGGTTAATAAGGGCGAAGAATGGTCTTCTGAAAACGGATAGAGATTTTCCAGGATTTTGGGCACCATCCTTTTTATCTTTTCCTTTTGTGGTTCTTTCCCATGTCAACATGGCCGTCTGGACCTGCCTTCGAAGAGGGCACCGGATACCATTATGATAAAGTCAGAGGTTGACTATCAGCCACTGTGGCAGCCCTTACAGATCCATCCGTTTCATACCAGCTCACCTGAAGGGTAGCTTCTGGCCTCCAAACGAACAGGAGGACAACAATATAAGAGCTCAGTGGAGGAAAGAGATTTCAGGTAGGGCCACTTAGGGAACAGGAGAAAGGATAGGCTAGCCCCTGTGGAGGGCCAGGAAGAACTGATTGGACCTTGTAGCAATGCGTTTCTCTCCATCACTCATACGGTATGTCCCTTTTTTCTTTACTCTTCATCCCTAGCCCACTTCCTATTTGTCTGTCTCTTCCTCCTAAAACCCGTCCTACTCCTGTCTGCCTTGCTAACCGTTCACTTGGCTGCAGACTACCAAAACTAAACCCAGTGTTAAAAATGGTCTAGGCGGGCAGTGGTGGAGCACGCCTTTAATCCCAGCACTCGGGAGGCAGAGACAGGCAGATCTCTGTGAGTTCGAGGCCAGCCTGGTCTACAAGAGCTAGTTCCAGGACAGGAACCAAAAGCTATGGAGAAACCCTGTCTCGAAAAA
>NW_026070213.1:0-1931 GCF_014885135.2 Alexandromys fortis
ACAAGAGCTAGTTCCAGGACAGGCTCCAAAGCTACAGAGAAACCCTGTCAAAAAAAAAAAAAAAAAAAAAAAAAAAGAGGCCCAGTCTCAAACCATAAAACAAACCAAACTTCACAATTGAGAGATCTTATAGAAGAGAGAAAGCATCTTTCAATCGGGAGTCGCGGGAGGGGCTTTGCTACCTCTGGGTGGAACAGAGACAGCAGCAGGAGTGTCAAGTCCTGATTGGATGTTAGTCAGTGTAGCCAAATAAGGAATGTTGACTGCTGGACCTTGATGTTTTAAAATTGGACCTTGGTGATCAACCTGCAGGGCAAACACTTGTATGGATTTAAGAGCTTTTTCAGGATACAAACATAGGGCCTATCTTAACTCATTTATGAGCCATCTAGGAAGCCAGAATTCTCCCACAATACCTGAAAATGTTAGTAACCCAAACTTCAAAGACAAAGATAATGAGAAAGTTGTGTTCTGCAAAACATTCCTGATATAAGACAATTGTTTGCTTCAGAGAAGTTCTATCAAGTGGAATATATCAGGATAGTATCTGTAAAGCTGACATTGCAAGCTGGATCATTTTATGGCAGAGAAGTACTCTGCTATCTTTCATGATTTCACTCAGCACGCAGGATTACAGAATAATTCTAGGAGTGTTCTGTGTCCATCGTGACATGCTACTCTGAGGTCGGGAAAACAAAGGCTCAGTTCTCCATGATAATGACATAAATCAGACAAGTTGTAGGTAGGGCTTTAGACCCTCCTTAATTCTGTCGTCTGATGTGGGATTCCCCTCTGTGTGCTGTGATTACCATTAATGACTAAAGAAACTGCTTTGACCTATAGCAAGGCAGGACTTAGCGAGGCTGGGAAAACTAAACTGAATGCTGGGAGAAAGAAGGGTGCAGTCAGAGAGAAGCCATGGAGTTTCCAGAGACAGAATTGGGAACTTTACCTGGTAAACCACAGCCACTTGGCGATATACAGATTAATTAAAATGGGTTAAATTAAGATGTAAGAGTTAGCCAAAAGGAAGCTAGAGCTAATGGGCCAAGCAATGATTTAATTAATACAGTTTCTGTGTGGCTATTTCGGTGGTAAAGGGCTAGGAACAAACCAGTGGCTCCTCTTACAGTTGTGAGCTGGTGGTCACACACATTTTCTAAACTTGAACTGACATTGTTTGGTGCAGCATTAAGGAATTTGATGATATGGGTTTCAAGAAAATAACATTAAATGCAACGATTATATCTGTGTTTTTAGAAAGACGGCTCATGGATTTCCCACTAGACCAGCAGCACACTCAATTTTTTTTTAAAGATTTTATTTATTATGTATACAGTATTCTGTGTGCATGTGTGTCTGCAGGCCAGAAGAGGGTACCAGATCCCATTATAGATGGTTGTGAGCCACCATGTGGTTGCTGGGAATTGAACTCATGATCTCTGGAAGAGCAGACAGTGCTCTTAACCTCTGAGCCATCTCTCCAGCCCCAGCACACTCAATTTGGATATGTTGTTTTTATTTTTATTTTTTTATTTTTATTTATTTATTTTTTTTGAGACAGGGTTTCTCTGTGGTTTTGGAGCCTGTCCTGGAACTAGCTCTTGTACACCAGGCTGGTCTCCAACTCACAGAGATCAGCCTGCCTCTGCCTCCCAAGTGCTGGGATTAAAGGCGTGCGCCACCACCGCCCGGCCCGATATGTTGTTTTTAAATCATTTTAAAAAGGAGTTTTTCCTTTGCTCATTCTTTCTTTTTGCCTTTATAAAAGCTATCTTCATTTTTAAAATAAAATATGCAACTAATGCTATCTTGATTTGTAACATCAAAGTTCATTTAGTGACCATGGACCGTCTATAATGCAATTGGAGTAAAATACTGATGTTTAAACAAAGAATCATTCATGTAATAGTCATGTCATAGCATGTACA
>NW_026070213.1:6618-11570 GCF_014885135.2 Alexandromys fortis
TAGGAACAAACCAGTGGCTCCTCTTACAGTTGTGAGCTGGTGGTCACACACATTTTCTAAACTTGAACTGACATTGTTTGGTGCAGCATTAAGGAATTTGATGATATGGGTTTCAAGAAAATAACATTAAATGCAACGATTATATCTGTGTTTTTAGAAAGACGGCTCATGGATTTCCCACTAGACCAGCAGCACACTCAATTTTTTTTTAAAGATTTTATTTATTATGTATACAGTATTCTGTGTGCATGTGTGTCTGCAGGCCAGAAGAGGGTACCAGATCCCATTATAGATGGTTGTGAGCCACCATGTGGTTGCTGGGAATTGAACTCATGATCTCTGGAAGAGCAGACAGTGCTCTTAACCTCTGAGCCATCTCTCCAGCCCCAGCACACTCAATTTGGATATGTTGTTTTTATTTTTATTTTTTTATTTTTATTTATTTATTTTTTTTGAGACAGGGTTTCTCTGTGGTTTTGGAGCCTGTCCTGGAACTAGCTCTTGTACACCAGGCTGGTCTCCAACTCACAGAGATCAGCCTGCCTCTGCCTCCCAAGTGCTGGGATTAAAGGCGTGCGCCACCACCGCCCGGCCCGATATGTTGTTTTTAAATCATTTTAAAAAGGAGTTTTTCCTTTGCTCATTCTTTCTTTTTGCCTTTATAAAAGCTATCTTCATTTTTAAAATAAAATATGCAACTAATGCTATCTTGATTTGTAACATCAAAGTTCATTTAGTGACCATGGACCGTCTATAATGCAATTGGAGTAAAATACTGATGTTTAAACAAAGAATCATTCATGTAATAGTCATGTCATAGCATGTACAATTCAGTGAGAAAATTCACGGCCCCCAAAAGCATAGTGTCCTGTGACAGCCTGGGAACATGGTCTCAGGTTTACGGAGGACAGAGCAGAATTCACAGTGGGCTGATGACGCTCTTGTCACTGAGTGCCTTAGGAACTGATGCTGAGAACCAACTGCTGGGACTCCTCATAACCAAGACTCTGGTTTCCCAGTATGTCTGCTGGTCACTTACATCACCAATAGCTTAACTGGCAGAGAAGTCAATGCAAAGACCAGTGTCCCTACAGGCCAATTAAAATGAGAGGTGCCCACAGCTTCCATCTCCATTTTCATTGGCGGAAGATGAATCTGTATTTTACACTTAAAATTTATACAAAAACCAAGTCCTGAAGTATCTTCCCCAAGATAAAAGTTCTAATATTCAACTCTTAAAAAAAAAGAGGGAGGGTGGAATTAGTGTGTGGAAGTAGTTTTGCTTACAGAATTTGAACCTGGCACCTCTCTGCTCATGTCTGCAGCTGAGCCTTCTACATTTATCACGACTCTCCACTGGAGATCCCCACTGGAGATGGGATCAATGCTGGAAAGTCTTCACAAGTGTTGGTGTGAGAGGAAGAATTCCACACAAAGTTACCATGTAGCTGTTTGTCCTCAGGACCAGAAGCTTGAGATCGATTGTAACGTTGTGAACCTTCCAGGCGTGTTTTCTGAGTGTGTATGAGGGATGTTGTAAAGTGGAGCAGAGCGGAACCCTGTGGATCAGTCCTCTCTGCTGATCCTACAGACAGGGGTTAGATTCTGAAAGATGGGGAGGGGAGAACCTCCAGGCAACAACCATGGAAGGAGGCAGGCGCTCAAGAGGCTGAAGCTCATCTCCTTAGACCACAGGCTCCTAAGTGCAGGGGCCTAGCTGGACCTGGAGCGGACAGGGATGAAAAACACCTGCTACTGCTGTCACTCAGGGACCCCACAGGGTAGTGAAGCAGGTACCACTCACAGGAACAAGAACAGGCCCAGACCTCCACACTAACTAAAAAGACAAGAAATAAACACAGAAGACAGGGGGAAGAGCCACAGCGGCCCTGAGTTCAGGGTAACCTGTCAGAGCAGCCCTGTTGCTCATAGTCCTGGACACGGACAGGGCTGTGCCCATCCCCATCCCTGTATCCCTGTGACCAGGACTGAGTTCAGGGTAACCTGTCAGAGCAGCCCTGTTGCTCATAGTCCTGGACACGGACAGGGCTGTGCCCATCCCCATCCCTGTGTCCCTGTGACCAGGCCCTGTCACCATGTGGTTGTACTAAGTGACAAGGACAGAAGACCCAAGGAGGACATAGTCCAGGAGTGAGCACACCACATGGCTGAGCGCCACCTGGTACAGCCCATCCTCACTCAGCTCCCACAGACTCCTCCTGTCCCCACCCTGACGCTCAGCACAGCCAACACAGATCCTGGAAGGTTCTCCAGCTGCCATTTATTTTCTCCATCACACTCTCAGAATTCTCTCCTTTAGGTTGACCTGCTAATCTCCCATGTCAAGGACACATGAAGAACCAAGTTCACAATCACATTCTTATTTTCAGTGGGGAGGTCACGGGCTGCAGCTCGGGGCAGCATGGAGTGACAGGATGGAGATGTGACCTCCTGCCTGGCTGGACAAGAAAGTTGGCTGGGAAGGGAGCACAGGGCAGTACTTGGACGGTATCCAGGTGTGCAGGGGTGAGGTGGGCACCCTGGTTCTTCACATTGTTCCCACAGGAGAAAGCAGACAGCTTCAGACATTTGTTGTTTCTTTTTCTTTCTTTCTTTTTTTTTTAAAATTTTATTTATTTATTATGTACATAGTGTTTCCTTGCATGTTTGCCCACAGGCCAGAAGAGGGCATCAGATCTCAGTACAGATGGTTGTGAGCCACCATGTGGTTGCTGGGAATTGAACTCAGGACCTCTGGATGAACAGTCAGTGCTCTTAACCTCTGAGCCATCTCTCCAGCCCCATTTGTTGTTTCTTGAGTCAGATCATGTCCCCCATGAGGCAGCAGTCTAGAGCTAAGGACTAAGAGTCATGAAGAGTGAATATAATGTCTTCTCAAAGGCCTGCTGTGACTCATTCAAATGTCTGAATCCTGAGAATCCCTGGGACCCAGTCCTCTCCTCCTTGCCTCACCCCAGCCTCGGGCTCCCAGGGTGTCACCTTTTAAAGCCTCCAGAGACAAGACAGAGCTCTGGGCACTGTTGCTGCCTGCAGAAGAAGAAAGGACAAGGCACATTCAGAAGACTGAGAGGATGTGGCAGGAGGAGGAATTTGGAGCTGGCTGGGCTCCCCACTAGTTCAACTCCATACCAAGGGTTTCAGGGACAATCCTGCTCCCCAAACTTACCTAAAACATGAGCATAGACCCCTCCTTTTCCACCTGTGAGAAGAAAACCTGTGAGACACCAGGGAAGTCCCCAACTCTAGGAAGTTTCCAGAACTGACAGCAGACCCAGGGTAGAGACAGCAGCAACAAGGGGTGTGGATGTGTTTCCCATTAATGAGGCAGAGCACACTTCTAAAAGTGGCTGAGAGAGAACTCAGACCGTGCCCTTTCCTACCTTTGCTTCTCATCCTCTTCTTCACAACAGCCACCACAGCTACAATGATGATCACAGCTCCAAGGAGAACCACAACAGCAATGACTGCCATGATGGGGACCGTGGACTCAGGAGGCTCTGGGAAGGGAGGGACAGGAAGGGAAGGTGAGGGTCATGACCCCAGCTTTCAGCCTTGACCCTGCTGAGTGTCTGCAGAAGGCTTCAGCTTTCCCTGACCCCAGCCTCTGCACCCACTCCCTCCTTACCCCATCTCAGGGTGAGGGGCTCAGGCAGCCCCTCATGGTACACATGGCATGTGTATTTGTGCTCCTCCCCAGAAGGCACCACCAGAGATGCCCACTTCTGGAAGGTTCCATCCCCAGAAGGTCTGGTCTCTACCAGCTCCAAGTCCTGCGTCTGCTCCTCCTCATCCCTCTGCCAGATCAAGGTGATGTCAGCCGGGTAGAAGCCCAAGGCCCAGCACCTCAGGGTGACATCACCTTTAGGTCCAGGATGATGGGTCACATGTGCCTTTGGGGGGTCTGAGGGAAAGAGTTGTGAAGATGAGACATCTTGCTTTCTTCTGGGGACTCAGCAGTGTTCATGTGACCAGTCTGGGAATGGACAGGGGAACTGGGGTGGGATTAGGGTGTCCTGATATTAGTAGACCCCAGCTAGAGCTCAGGCCCTGGGGTCATGTGCTCTTCGGGATGCTCTAAGATGTGAGTGACAGTTTGGGGTAGGAGGCTTCAGGGCTCTGCAGACTGATGGAGGGGAAGGGATTCTGGTCCTGAGCTGAGTGAGGGCCAGGAGACTCAGAAAATCTGGAGTCAGACTCCAAAGACACCGTGTGTGGGGCACAGAAGGAGGCCTGAGAGAAAAAGCTCCTGTGGTCCAGGGCCATCCTCAAGGCTGACCTGCTGTACAAGGGTTAGTCTCCCAATGGGAAAAGCAGCCTGGAATCTCCCTGTCCTTATTCCTCAGCCCGGTGCCTGCTGGACAGTGTTCTTCCTCTGAGGATGCCCGGAGCCTTTCCCCCACACTATCGAGGAAAAACAAGGATGGGTCTCCAGGTACCTGAGCACAGCAGGGTCGCGTTCCCCAGCTGCAGGTATCTTTTGAGGCTGTCTATGCAGGGGCCCTGCAGGTATGCTCTCTGGTGATCGGCCTCGTTCATGTTCTCTAACTTGCGCTTAGAGATCTGAGAGGCCGCATCAGTTGAGGTCCAGGAGCGCAGGTCCTCGTTCAGGGAGATATAATCCCGGCCATCGTAGGCCTCCTGACAGTACCCACGGAGCAGGCTTTTATCTGGACCCATGTCACAGCCATACATCCACTGCAGAGTGTGAGGTTCTGGTGGGGACACAGAGGTTAGCGCCGCCTTGCGGCCACCCTGCCTGCTGTCATTGCGTCCTTAACCCGATCTTTCAGAAAAAAGGGCCACCGAAATCTGAGCCAAACTCTGCGGAGTCTTTCCTGTTAGAGGGTCTGGGCGCGTGTTTGGATGAAACTATCGCTCAGCAGGTGAAGATGACCCAAGCCTGTCTCAAGGGAGATGGAGGGGTCGTGTCT
>NW_026070213.1:12679-13771 GCF_014885135.2 Alexandromys fortis
ATTTTATTTATTTATTATGTACATAGTGTTTCCTTGCATGTTTGCCCACAGGCCAGAAGAGGGCATCAGATCTCAGTACAGATGGTTGTGAGCCACCATGTGGTTGCTGGGAATTGAACTCAGGACCTCTGGATGAACAGTCAGTGCTCTTAACCTCTGAGCCATCTCTCCAGCCCCATTTGTTGTTTCTTGAGTCAGATCATGTCCCCCATGAGGCAGCAGTCTAGAGCTAAGGACTAAGAGTCATGAAGAGTGAATATAATGTCTTCTCAAAGGCCTGCTGTGACTCATTCAAATGTCTGAATCCTGAGAATCCCTGGGACCCAGTCCTCTCCTCCTTGCCTCACCCCAGCCTCGGGCTCCCAGGGTGTCACCTTTTAAAGCCTCCAGAGACAAGACAGAGCTCTGGGCACTGTTGCTGCCTGCAGAAGAAGAAAGGACAAGGCACATTCAGAAGACTGAGAGGATGTGGCAGGAGGAGGAATTTGGAGCTGGCTGGGCTCCCCACTAGTTCAACTCCATACCAAGGGTTTCAGGGACAATCCTGCTCCCCAAACTTACCTAAAACATGAGCATAGACCCCTCCTTTTCCACCTGTGAGAAGAAAACCTGTGAGACACCAGGGAAGTCCCCAACTCTAGGAAGTTTCCAGAACTGACAGCAGACCCAGGGTAGAGACAGCAGCAACAAGGGGTGTGGATGTGTTTCCCATTAATGAGGCAGAGCACACTTCTAAAAGTGGCTGAGAGAGAACTCAGACCGTGCCCTTTCCTACCTTTGCTTCTCATCCTCTTCTTCACAACAGCCACCACAGCTACAATGATGATCACAGCTCCAAGGAGAACCACAACAGCAATGACTGCCATGATGGGGACCGTGGACTCAGGAGGCTCTGGGAAGGGAGGGACAGGAAGGGAAGGTGAGGGTCATGACCCCAGCTTTCAGCCTTGACCCTGCTGAGTGTCTGCAGAAGGCTTCAGCTTTCCCTGACCCCAGCCTCTGCACCCACTCCCTCCTTACCCCATCTCAGGGTGAGGGGCTCAGGCAGCCCCTCATGGTACACATGGCATGTGTATTTGTGCTCCTCCCCAG
>NW_026070214.1:0-4372 GCF_014885135.2 Alexandromys fortis
TTCTTCTTCTTCTTCTTCTTCTTCTTCTTCTTCTTCTTCTTCTTCTTCTTCTTCTTCTTCTTCTTCTTCTTCTTCTTCTTCTTCTTCTTCTTCTTTTTGCTTTCCACTATTAATGTGATTATTTTAATTGACTTACTGAGGATGCGTAATCAAACTTGGGTTGGGGCACAGAAATGTGACACAAGCCAAGTTTAATGTCAAACTCAGCTCTTTAATATATTTAAGAAAACTGTTAATTTTGTTTGTTTACCCCTTTTCTTCTCACATGAGTTGGGATGACAATTTCCAGGATTTTCCCATCCTAACTCACAAACAGGAAAGCCTTTTATGTTTTACATTTCCTTTGAGGTCTCATAGATTATATAGAAATGTTTTGATAGCAAACTGCCTAGAGACTTTTGCTCTTATCTTCCTGCTATAAATTCCTTGGTTTACGACCTTGTGGTTGGAATGCCCACTCTATATGATTGCCATTCCTTTAAAGTTGGTGAGGCGAGTTTTAGGGAGAAGGATGTGGTTTACTTTGGCATGTTAAATCACAGCTTGAAAACGTGTATTCTGCTGTTGTTGGAGATATATAACAGATTTTGTTGGCGGGAGAGTTTTTCCATTCCTATATTCTTATTTTCTATTATTTTTTTTATCAGTTTCTGAAAGATGCATGGATGTTAAAGACCTAAACTATAATTATATTTTTGTTTATTTCTCATTTAATTTCTATTAAGGTTTGCTGCATGTATTTTGAGTTTCAGTTGTTGCATCTGTACTCATTTTGGGTTATAGTGTATCTCTCTTTCTTTGGTTAGTTTTTCAGTACTAGGTTTCATTTGTCATTGTCCTGACTAGACCTCTAGAGTGCTGCTTACAAAAGTTCACCAATATATCCCCCTATCTTTTTTGACACACATCGGATCTTATTTTGTAGCTAACCCTAGCATTGAACTATCATTTGTGTTTTAAATTTAATTTATTTATTTGAGCCAGGATTTCACTTTTAGCCATAGTTGGTCTGTAACTTTCTATATAAAGCAGACTGGCACAAAAGTTATGGTGATTCTTCTGTCTCTACATACTGAGTGCTGGAATTACAGTGCCACCAAATCTGGCTTTCTAGTATACTTTATTGCCGATCTATCTATGTTGTTGAATGGCAAATGAGTTACTTATATTCAACATCTGGTAAACTTTTGTGTTAATAGTCTCTGATATTCTCTTGTGGTACATGTATTTTCATCTAGATATGAATTATATTGTTTCTCATTCTGTCTCCATGCATGTTACCTGATATGGTATTTTTAGTATTATGACCTTGCATCAGTTTTGTAGAGATTGCAAACAATATTAAAACATGCCTGTACTTGGAATGACATGTGACTAATCACAGCCGATTAGTATTAATGCTTTATTACTCTTTAGAGTATAGAAACATAACATCCATTTACACCCTTCTACCCCCTTTAGATAATACGACCTTAAATATCAAATTAAATATCAAAAGAAATCTCCCACCTCCAAACCAGGGCCATAAAACAGGCCTAAGACTTGAAAAAATCCTGGAAAGTATCCAAACCCTATCACATTCCCTGGAACCAAGAGATTCCATTATAGGCAACCTGCCTTATGAACCACTCTATAGTTCACATTTTTAAAGAGGAAGTTTCTGTGCTGAAGCCAGGCCCACCTTCCTCCTTACTCTCCACTACAAAAACTGATGCTCAGGTCCCACAAAGTGCATTTTCCTGAGCCCTTGAAGGCATCAACCTCTCAGGCAAATAAAGTCTGCTCTTGTTTCGAGGCTGAACTAAGTCTATTCTGTTATTTTCCTCCACTGACTCATTTTTTACATTTGGTGCAAAAGCCTGGTGGATCCAGCCTGACCAGGCCCCTTCCTTTGCCAGGAGCCGTTCCCCACTCGCCATTTCTCATCTTTCCTGAACCTTGCCAGAGGCACTCCACTCTCCAAGCTCACTATGGCTGAACTGTGGCTGCTATACAACCTGAAGACCTCACCCCATCTGGGACGATGATTGCCAGCAGCCTTATTGCCAGGTGAATAGAGTGAGTTCTGTCTCTACTCATGTCGTTCCCTTTGTTCTGCCATTTCTATATACTGAACTTCTAAACCCAGTTCCCAGAACTCTCTCACACATTTTGGTCTGGCCAGTGGGTGCTCTCCCTCATCAAGTTTCCCCCACTCTGCTTCTCTACACACACATTCTCTTCCCCAATACCCCATTTTTTACAATCTACCCACCACTGCCCTCTTCTCTTCCTCAATCCCTGAAGCTCACCCTATATGCCTCAGGTCTGAACTGCTGTCCCATGGGTCTCTTTTTCATTGACATAAAGGTACAGTTGAGATCTGGGATAATTTCCCTCCTGAGGAACCACCTAAGTCCTTCCTTCTCTGTAATAAGAAAGGTCTCCTCAGATACTCCCCCTTCTAACACTGATACCTGTATATTGTAAGAAGCAGTTTGAATCGTTTGGTGACTAGAGATCTGTGACTAGAAACTAAAAGTACACTGGTAACCTAAGGCTTGATTCCACAGTGATGTTACCTCACACTGCCCAGGCTGGAACCTGATCCAAGTGACAGAAGAAGGGACATTCCTCAGGGAGATTTGGAAAGTTACTGTCCACCTTGAGACAGACTAATCTTTGGATCTTTAAGGTACCTGTATCTCCCACCCTTCTCTTGTCTCTTTTGCAACCCCAAGAGAGAGGCAGGCTCACTACTGTTTTAAACTGAAAGTAAATTACGCTTAAATTTTCTCTGTCTGCCTCTTTAGAAGCTATCTGAGAGGAACCTCACATTCTTACTAGCTATTCTACCAACTACATTTAGACTCTGCTTCCTTGAGCTAAGACCGTGGAATTCCTTCCTGTTTATTTTGCTATTTTGATCCTACCAGACTAGGCCATAGGCACTGTCACTTGGTATACTCATACTAATCTAAGGTATCTTTAAAAGGAAAGGATATAATGGTCCACATCTAAGTTGTGAGATGGTGAATCCCACAGGGGCTTGCACTCTGAAGAAGAATGAGCTCACTTTATCATGGAGCTGAGCTCACTATGAGAAGAAAGCAACCATATGGCTTACTATCATATTGGCTAATAGCACCATAAAAAGGCTAAATGTCATGTGACGTCAACATCATTTTTATTAATGCAACAACATGGCATTAACCAAACGGTAGCACTCTAAAACTTCCCCACCCCACTGAACCCTGTTGAAACTACAAATTGGCACACCAACGTGGTTGACTATATCCACATAAAACCTTAGAAAGCTTGGAAGGAATTCTAGACACACACACACAAAAACTAAGTTTAGCCGCATTTTTTCCAGATGGACTCTGTTTGCTGACAGTATGCCACAGCTCCCTTAAGAGAGGTCTTCCTTCTCTGTTCTTATGCCAGTACCAAGTTGTTTTCATTACTGTAGCTCTGTAATAGAGTTTGAAGTCAGGGAAGATAATGCATCCAGAAGTTCCTTTATTGTATAAGATTGTTTTGGGTTTTTTGTTTTTTCCATTAAAGTTGATTATTGTTCTCTCAAGGTCTGTGAAGAATTTTGTTAGGACCTTAATGAGGATTGTATTGAGTTTATAGATTGTCTTTGGTAGAATTGACATTTTTACTATGTTGCTCCTACCCGTCCAAGAGCATGGGAGGTCTTTCCATTTTCTGGTGTCCTCTTCAATTTCTTTCTTCAATGCCCAAATATTAATCCACAAACCTATGAACACCTGATTTTCGACAAAGAAGCTAAAAGTATACAATGGAAGAAAGAAAGCATATTCAACAAATGGTGCTGGCAGAACTGGTTTTCAACCTGTTGAAGAATGAAAATAGATCCATATCTATCACCATGCACAAAACTCAAGTCTAAATGGATTAAAGACCTCAATATCAATCTGAACACACTGAACCTGATAGAAGAGAAAGTGGGAAGTACTCTACAACATATGGGCACAGGAGACCACTTCCTACATATAACCCCAGTAGCACAGACAATAAAGGCAACATTGAATAAGTGGGACCTCCTAAAACTGAGAAGCTTCTGTAAAGCAAAGGACACTGTGATTGAGACAAAAAGGCAACCTACTGATTGGGAGAAGATCTTCACCAAACCCGCAACAGACAGAGGCCTGATCTCCAAAATATATAAAAAACTCAGGAAACTAGACTTTAAAATGCTAATTAACTCAATTAAAAAATGGGGTACTGAACTGAACAGAGAATTCTCAACTGAAGAAGTTCAAATGGCTAAAAGACACTTAAAGTCATGCTCAACCTCCTTAGCGATCAGGGAAATGCAAATCAAAACAACTTTGAGATACCATCTTACACCTGTCAGAATGGC
>NW_026070215.1:0-4336 GCF_014885135.2 Alexandromys fortis
GCCTGCTGTGGCCAGAAGTCCAGCTGTTGATGGGCCTGTTCTGGTGCCAGCTGACACAGGTCCCTCCCTGTAGCTCCCCTCGGCCTCTCCAGTCTGCTCCTGTCCTGAGAGGGCAGGTCCCCCAGAAGAGGAACACCACGTGTCCCCCATGCTGACCTGACCTCTCCTACCTTCCAGGAGTCTCTGAGTCACTGTCATTCTTCCCTGTCCCCGTGTTGCTCTGGGCCACCTGCCCTGCTATCAGCAGCACACACCACCAATAAAGCCATGGCCACCTGACATCCTTCTGGATTGATATTTTCTCATATGTTTGGGATGAAATATCCAAGACAGACAACAGGGAGAACAGGGAGGAAAGGGAGGAAGGAAGGGTCTCTCTCAGGGCTTTCATCCATCACTTGGGGGAAGTGAAAATGAAGCAGTTCTCTTCACAGTGTTCAGGAAGTAGAGAGACGTTTGTGTTTTATTCTTTCCTTCTCCCCTCCATCCTCCCTGCTCTAGTCCATGGAATAGCACTGCACACAGTCAGGGTATGTTCACCTTGGGGAATCTGCTCTCAATATGTCTTCTCAGACACCCCCAGAGTATACCTCAGTCTTCTAGTCAATTAGGGTTCAGGGAGCAGCCATCACATCCCTTATGCTGTGAGGGTACGCAACCTCCATGGAGTATGGTCTTCCTTAAACACAGGCCTATCAGGAATGGAGTGACCCTGCCCAGTGGTCATAAAGGCCTGTGGCCTCTCTTCTGAATCTGAGGGCCTCTTTCTAGGTAGATTCAAGCAAAAATCCATGAGTCCAGGACTCCCCAGGACTGGCCTCCTACAGATGCAGCCTGGTCTGGGGCCATCCTATGCTGTTCCTCTGGGCAAAATGGTCTGCACCAGGCTTTCTATGGATGCCGGACACAGGGCAGAGCTGCTGAGGCCCTTTGCACCCATAGGTCCTTTCTCCAGTTGCCACCAGCTGTCTGAAACACCCTTGTCACCAAGGCTCCTGCTATGACAAGCCTGCTTTCCCTGGTCCTTGGAGCCGATCTGCATCCTGGCAAGAGTGGAGCAGGATATGTGGACTCAGGTTGGGTACCCTGACTCCTGTCTTTCCCAGGCCTGGGGTGCGGCCACTTTCCCTAACAGCTCCATCAGCGTGACAACACCACACCAAGATGCACACACCTGTCATAATTGGTCCTGGCTGTCACCTTAACAGTGCTGAGAGGTGAGCATGCCTGTGATGATGTTTCCAGAGAGACTTAATACGCCCTGGTGCCCCATCAGGTGTCCCTGCACAGCCTGGCTGCCCACCCTGGCTGCCAGCTTTTTCCTGCACAGGGCTGCCTCCCCTGACACTGCACTGTGCTTTGTGCCAGGATGCTAGGACAACCTGAGGAGACCAGAGCAGGAGAGAGCAGAGAAGGCTCAGCTTTGAGTAGGCTGGAGGGCATGGGTGACCCTTCTGAGCCAGGAGATGCCAGCATCTATCAGTCACAGCTCCAGACTCACTGGCCCAGTTGGCCATACCCCAGCCGTGGCCTTAGCCCCTGTCAGGTCCATGCTGTAGGTTCTGGGGATGCCCTTAGCCCCCCACCCATGGACAGAATCTGGTAGACCCTGAGAAGGTTGTGGGCTCTTATCCCAGTGTTCATGGTCAACAGAACTCACATACTTGGAGCAGCAACATGGTTGTGACCCAGAAACACTGGGATGTGGCCTCTCAGTGACCGGGTGATGTTCATGAGACAATGGAAGAGTGTATTGTCGCTTGGCAGGACTGAACGTAGCCTAAAGTGGCACACTTGTGCCCTGAAGACTTTTAAGACAACTGGCTCCAAGAAATTAGAATTTCCTGGGGCTGGAAGAAGGAAAAGGTTGAGCTTGGTCCCAGCCAGAGGGGGAGTTTGTCTTCTGGAATACCTTGCAGGAGCCGCTGAAGTCCAGACAACGATGACGGATGGAACCACACTTGGACCCGGACCGATGGTTGTACATACTTCCTACCCTGTATTTCAACTTTACTCTAGTGTCAGAATAACAAAGATGGACTTTGGGGTGGCGTTTTCATGGGACCTCTCTTCCTCTTCCCCGTGTGCCTGCACTTAATAGAAAAAAAATCCCCTTTTTCTGCTGTTCACCAATACTTGTGTAATTGGCACAGGGGCTGGTGGCAAGCCTGGCTGTCTGGGCTGCAAGGCTCTGAACCAGCTGGTAGAGAGAGTCTTGGCGGAGAGCCCAGAGACATGGAAAGCTGTAGAACCTGGCTGAACAGGTCTGGACAGCTCCTTCCCTGTAGCCACATGGGCATCTGGAGATGCGTGAAGGACCAAAGCATCATTCCCTGGGCATTGGGAACAAGTGAATAAAGGCACAAAATGGCCAAGCCAACTGTATAGGCCGGAATAAAATATCTGATAAAGTCAAACACTTGAGTATGAACTCAGTATGAAGATGTAGGTATTGGTAGCATGGCCTCAGGAGCTGGACTTGGATGACATCGTCTTAGGGTCATGGCCTTGGGACACATGGGCCTTTTGTCACCTCAGACTCCCTTTTCCCCACAATCCAATGACTTTGGAAAATCTACTCTATAGAAATAGACGAGAGAGGAGGACACCAAGACACAGCTTTTCTGGGCTTCACACTCATGGCTGTGTCACCCATGGGAGCCACACAGCATGTGTCCCACAGACAGAACCAGGGCTAAGCACCTATGCTCCTGAAATAAGAGGCAGGTGTGTGAAGCCATGTGTCTCATCTGGGGACACACACATCAGCAATTTGTAAAGAAATGAATAATGTCACCTCCCAGTGTATTTCTCAGAGAAATGGTTGGGAACTTTTCCCCAAGTGCTACTGTGGAATAAGTGACTCCTTGGGACCTCCCACCCCCAGCTTAGTCAGAATGCACAAATTCCACAGAAAGTTTTACAGCCCCTGCACCACCTCCCTGTCACAGGTCCCCACCTTGGAAAAGCTGAGGACAACTGGCAAGAGGCAGCCACCTGCCCTCGACACAGACTTCCGGCAGAGACTGATACGCCCAGCCCCCTATCATTCTAGCATAGAGAACCACCGAGAACTCACTGCTGTGATTTTGGTTTCCAGCCCCTCAGCATGCTCAGTGCTTTCTGTCACTCAGGACTACAATGTCCCCGAACAGAACTGCATGCTGAATTCCCAAGAAGTCCCTATAGCAAATTCTAAGTCTCCTCCAAAAGGCAGAATTTGAGCAAGGACAGGGACTGTCCTGTCCCCAACCCTCACTTAAACCAGCAGAGTCCTCCAAGTTCAGGCTGCAAAAGTCTTTATCATGAACACCCTTCGTGACACCAGGTGACCATCTCAGGCAAGGCCATCATGGACAGAGCCTCCTCTGGAACATGCTGTCAGACACACACATGGAGCCACATCCCAGGCCATGTCCCCAGTGGCGCAAATGACCCAGTCATCATAGAAAACTGTCAAGTATCAGCAGATAGAGGCAGGCAGTGTGCCAGCCAGTGTGGCCCTGTGACAATAGGTCTACATGTGCTCAGTCGGCACAGACACTCAGAGCTCTCTGACCTGCGTCACTTCACATCAAGAAATAAACACCAGAGATGACAGTTGCTCACAGACACACTGGTCTCTGCTGAGCTTCTTGTTGTTGCTGGTGGTGGTAGTGGAGATGTTTTGTTTTGTTTTTGTTGTTGCTTGTTTTTTGTTAAGGTTTTGAGGCAGAGTCTCATGAGGTAGCCCGGGCTGGACTCAACCTTGAGACCTGTCTGCCTCAGCGTCTCTGACCTCTGATGAGATCTTACGATGACTCTCCTCTGACTCTTCCTTTTTCATCTCTTAGCAACCATTGGCACAGGGTGGTGCCTCCAGCTGGCCCTGATGGGTATGGCCACCAGGCCTCCACAAGTGGCTGACGTCTTGCACACTGACAAAGGTGGATCTTTGCACTACTGGGTTCAGCTTCTCAAAATCTCTCCACCTGGACAGAAGCTGATGGCAAGTCTGCTGCAACCTCTCTACTCTCTGAATTGCCCTTGAGCTGCTAGCAAGCCCTGCTCCCCAGACCACCCAGGTCCAAAGCTGTGGCTGGTCAGGAAGAGGAACTTCCCACAATGCACACAACAGGAAGAAAGGTGCGTCTGCCCCTGGGGAAACAGGCTGGAGGAGGATAAAAGATCAGCGGCTCAGCACCTCACACACACTCCCACACTCCCACACTTGAACACTTTCAACTTCCAGCACAACCCTTACCATGGCCGCCTCCACCATGTCTGTCTGCTCTGACGCTTGCACCAACTCCTCCTGGCAGGTGGATGACTGCCCAGAGAGCTGCTGTGAGCCTAG
>NW_026070216.1:0-4283 GCF_014885135.2 Alexandromys fortis
GCTCCCTTCTCTGAACTTTATTCCCTAAAGTGAATATTCAGGAAGGAGAGAAGAGGGAAATCAGCTTTCTTCTCTTTTTTCTCTTGAAAATAGAAAATATGCTGGGCATGGTAGTTCACGCCTCTGATTCCATCAGTCATGAGGCAGAGGCAGGCAACTCTGAGAGTACATAGTGGTACATTTTAAAGAACTCCTAACCATGATACTAGGTGTGGTGGTGCACACTTGTACTCTTAGTACTTAGGAGGCTGAGGTAGGAGGATCATGAGTTTAAGGTTAACCGGTTGTCTGAAGCCAGCCTGGGCTACACAGGCTGTCAGCAGTCTCAGATATTTTTATTTTCTGTTGTTTTTAAATCTTTCCCCTGCCCCCCCAAAAAGACAGGGTCTCTTATAGTCTTGACTGGCCTAAGACTCTATATGTAGCCAAGGCCGGCCGTGAATTCGCAGAGATCCTACCTGCTTCACATCTCCAGAGTGCTAGGATTAAAAAAGATGTGCACCATGATGCCTGTTTTCACTTTTTTTTTTTTTTTTAACTTTTTACTTTTTGGTGGTGCTAAGGATGAAAACCAGGGTCTTAGGCATGCTAGGAAGCTCTGCTCATAACCTACATTTTCAGCCAGTATGTAAAGCTTCTTTACTTTGAAAGCATTTGTTGCTGCAGATGTCCTGAAGTTTTGATTCAAAAGTAGAAATATCACCTTACTTGATTGTACTTCTGCTTTTATTACAAATTAAATGTGGCTTTTACTGCTAACACCAAATGTGAAATGTTGGAACATGGTGGTCTTCATGACTTTTCCCTCGTGTATTGTCTGAGACCCTTCCAAGCCCTTCTTTCTTTCTGGCTGTTGCCAGTTATGGTGTAGACACGTCAGTCTTCCTGTAATTTACTTCATTCCTCCGTGGTATGTGGAAGGGGGAGTAAGACAGTGATATTTAGAATAACCTGTCAAATGATGGAACTAAGTAACTTATAAAAAAATAGACTTGTTTGGGGCTAGAAAGATGGTTCAGTGGTTAAAAGCCCTTACTGCTCATGGAGAGGATTGGAGTTTGGGTTCCAGAATGGACATGGCAGCTCACAATTACTTATAATTCTAATTTCAGGGGATCTCATACCCTCTTCTGGCCTCCACAGGCACTGCACACACTCATATATAAATATAAATATATGTTTATATATATATATATATAAATAAATATAACAAATCATAAAAACCAGACTTGTTTCTATCCATGATTGAAATTTTAAAAATCTATAAAAAAATCTTTAAAAGTTTCCATGTTAAAAAGGAAGGACAAACTCACAGCCCAGTGTGTATCTGTAAATAAATCCAGCAAGCTATTCCAAAGTCATAGAGCTGCCAGAGGGCAGTGCAGTAGAGTTTCTGTCCTGTTGTAGCGGGTGTCGCTCGTGCTTCACTTTCTAACAGCTTCCTGTGAATTGGCAAATACTCCATGTCAGGTTTTTATAAAGACAGGAACTTACAGATTTTTTTTTTTTTTAAACACAACTTGAGAGGACTTTACTCATGATCTAAAGATTAATTCAGCTGGGCGGTGGTGGCGCACACCTTTAATCCCAGCACTTGGGAGGCAGAGGCAGACAGATCTCTGTGTGAGTTTGAGCCTAGTCTACAAGAACAAGAGCTAGTGCCAGGACAGGCTCCAAAGCCACAGAGAAACACTGTCTCAAAAAACAACAACAAAAAAAGATTAATTCAGATTATCATTGAGCAGTATTTTCTGAAAAAACTCTACTTAATGCAATGTCTTCGTCCATTTTGTGCATTTGATCTGGGTATGGTGAAAATGCCTATAGCATCAGCACTTAGGATACTGAGGAGGGAAGATGTGGAGTTTGAAACCAGCCTAGGCTACCTGACAGGAACCCTTGGCTTGTGTTTCTGAAGTGTGGGGACTGTAAGATGCAGGTGCTGCACCTGGCAAGGACCTTCCTGCGGCGCTCTTACATGGTGGCAGCATCACTGGGAATGTGGGCATCCCAGACAGTTCCTTCATGATGGAAATGAGCTCCTGCTCACACTCCATAAAGTTCTGCTTCTTCACACTGCTGTCGAGGATTAAGTTCCTAACACAGGAATTTTGGAATGTCCATTAAAACCATAACATGTAGTTTTATATTTATTGAGCAAGAAAGTATCTTTAAATCGGTTAGTTATTTTGAATTTTATTTTAGTTCCCCATAGATTTTTTTTTTCTGTAGAAAAATAACTTTCAGCCATACCTAATAGTGTTTTTTTGGTCTTTTGTCCCATAGAAGTATTTGTGATGATTGAACACATGGGTAGGGATATTGTAGTGTTTCTGCTTGATAATACATGTGGATAGTTGTGCATATATTCACAGACATTAGCAAGTTACCAATCTATGGGTGCTTTGCTTTTCTTGCTCCTTCCTTCTTCCTTTTGTCTCTCCATCCCTCCTCCCTCCCCCTCTTTGTCTTTCTCTCCCTCTTTTCCTTATTTTGTGCAGGGGGGGTTGGTTGTTTTTGATACACTGTCTCACTCAGTAGCCCTCACTGGCCTGGAATTCTCAGAGAGATCTTGCCTGTGTCTGCTTTGTAAGTGCTGGGATTAAAGGCATGCACTACCATGCCTGGTCATTTATATGGCATTAAACAACAGTTTCAATATTTTATCTTTGTGAAAATAGATTACTTTATTCTTGCTGTAATAGTGTTGGTTAAACCTACAGCATATTAATTAGATTGGTCTTATTAAGGGTGAGCTCTTTGTGTTTCCATTCTTTCTTTTGAATTTTAATATGTATTTTGTGGCACAGGGAGTTTATTCTTTTGCTTCCTACTTATGCATTTTCCACTGATCTATAACCTCAGTCCCTGCTTTATCAGTTGAGTTTTCTGTTTTTTAAAGAGCCTATTCTTTTTTCTCTTCTACCTAAGTCAACTATATTTTTAGCATCATTAACTGGTAGTGGTATCAGTCCTTGTTTTTTGAGACAGGGTTTCACTGTGTAGCCATGGCTGTCCTGGAACTCACTCTATAGACCAGGCTGGCCTCCATCTAACAGAGATCCGCCTGCCTCTGCCTCCTGAGTGCTGGGATCAAAGGTGTGTGCCATCACCACTTGGTTGGGACAGTGCCCCAGTTTCATTGCCTGTTTGTTGTGTGCCATTGAGGCAAGTAAGTTAATCTGTCTGTGTCTTGGTTTCCTTATTTGTAAGATGGAGCTGATTACATTGATCACCCATAGGCTACTTGTAGATGAATTGAGGTACAGCATGAAAGCATTGAACATGGCACCAGCCACCTAAGTGCTCAGTGAGGGTCTTTGCACACATGCTTTCTTTCTGTTTTCTTCAGAAGTTTGTTCTCACTAGTATGTCTAGATAGAAACTTCTCTCTACTGTAGTACTGACAGTCAAGGGCTGGTGCTACTGGTGGCAATGACTCTTCACCCATCAGATTGTCAGCTAACCCTTCCTGTGGGCTGCCAACATTTCCCCATCAGCACATACAGCAACACTAGAAAGCAAAACACATTTGAGAAGATTTGGTGGACCTCCCAGCTTTGCAGTTACAGTCTACAACCTGTCTAATCACTGGAATTCCTACTTACTTGGGGGGTTCTCCATCCTTTTTAAATTTTCAAATGATTATCTAGGTATCATGTGGAATAAAGAGGAATGTAAGGTATTTATTATCTGTATAGCTTAAAAGCAGACAAATTCAACTGATCATTTTTGAAATTACTTTGAAAATGATATTTAGGGCATTTTCATGTTTTATGGGGATAATAAAAATGGTTTAGATGATAATTTTGAGCATGTTAGTGTACGTCTATAGAAAGGGGATATTAGCTTCTTCCTTCTGTGGATATTGTGCAATGAGATTATACAGTAAGCATAATGCTCCTGGAAGACAGCAGGTCTGAGTGAGCGTCCATCTATGCAGGGCAGGTGGCTAAAGGTCCATCCCTTTTCTTTCAGAGCAAGTGGAGTTGCCTGCTGTGGCCTCAGTCAGTGCTTCAGTGATTAAGTCTCCATCAGATCCTGCCCATGGCTCTGTTCCTCCACCACCACTCCTAATTCCAGCTGCTGCTACGAGGGGCAATAGCACATCTATGGCCAGCAGCGCTCCCAGCGTAGAAAACAAACCTCCACAGGCTATTGTCAAACCACAGATCCTGACTCATGTTATTGAAGGTTTTGTGATTCAGGAGGGATTGGAGCCATTTCCTGTAAGTAGAAAGCTTTTTGTGTTTTAGAAGTTATTATTATTTTTTTATTTTTAT
>NW_026070217.1:0-4601 GCF_014885135.2 Alexandromys fortis
TCTCTCTCTCTCTCTCTCTCTCTCTCTCTCTCTCTCTCTCTCTCTCTCTCTCACACACACACACACACACACACACACACACACACACACACTAATGTTCTCACAGGTACATCCTTCACCCAAGCCACTAGAGGCTTTGGCTGCAGAACTATCCCTCATAAGGGAACAATTTAAGGGGATAAAATGAAGTGTCACACTTACCTGCTGGACTGGGGGTGCTGGCTGGCTTGGGCCCATGGGCACAGGGGTACTGGGTGGTGGTAGTACAGGAGTGAAGCTCATGGAAGGTTCTGGAAAATGCTGCTGAATGAGTGGAGGGCGCGCAGGGGGTGGCACAGGGCCTACTGACAGGCCAGGCTGCAGAGAATATAGAGGCCATATTCAGCGGCTGCCCTTGTTCTTTCTTGTCCCTGTGCCCAGCCCCCTCCCCACCAGGAACCTTGTTCCCAGGAAGGTGACTCAGCAGAAGCCAGGTGTGGTGGCCCTACAATGCCATCACCAATACTGAAAAGCCACATCATATGGCCACAGCTCCCAGACAGGGAATGTTCTAGAACACAAGTCCCATGGAGTATTATGCAGCCATGTAAAAAGATCATCATAGAGGTTTTTCAGCACCGTGGAGAAAGACTCCTTAGGCTTTAGACTGTGGGCAGCTCATTTCCAGTGACGACTGGGACTAAGAAGGATGAGCCAATGCATATGGAGAGATGGGATCATACAGTTTGTGGCTGCTGGGGAGGACACACAGCCATGGGAACAAAACCAGAACAGCGAGGCCCTTGGCAAGGAGAGGCCCTCTGAGACTCAGTCACAAGGGGACAGAAACAGGGAGGCACACGGGGAGGGCACTGGTCCATGCAGCTAGCAAAAGAACAGGAAATCAGCCCAAGAATGCCGAGGTTAAGGAATGGCTGCTACTTTGTCAATATTCTGGGGTTTTTTTTTTGGACTTTGTTTTGTTTTTTTATGTGTATGATATTTTGCTTGCATGTATGTCTGTGTACCACACGCATGCCTGGAACCCAAGGAGGCCAGAATTAGGTATCAGAGCTCATAGAACTAGAGTTACAGATGGTCGGGAGCCACCACGTGAGTGTTGGGAACAAACCTCATGTCCTCTGCAGTCCCATGTTGCTAAGTTCAGCTCTCCAACCATATTCATTGTGCAGAGACAGACCCCATAGTACTTATGGGAAAATCTCTGGTTGTCCAGGATTTACTTCACAACAATGAGGACACTAGAAGGCTGTGGGGAACATATCTGAACCCAAGTTCATGGTTCGGAAGAGGGACTGATGTCCACTGCTCTCCAGCAGACTTCTCTAAGATGTGCTGCATAGCACAGAGGCAGGGATCTCTAAAACACTCTCACTTCCCCTTTCCTGGTGCTCTGGGCAAGAATGTGGGGAGCAGGCACGTTTGGGATCCCGTCTCAAAGCTGGGTTCACCTAAAACCATAGACAGATGAGTTGGTCCAACTAGACCAGGCCAGGACAGACTGTCCATTTATGAGCTCCGGCCACTATCCATGGCTCAGGAGCTAAGGCAGAGTCTAGTGACCCCTTACTCCTGATGGTCTTCCATTTCCTCTTCCTCCTCCTCATTGCCCCTGTCTGTTTATCCCACTGGATCCTGACGCATATCACCATAGTGGCCTTCTCCAGAAACATCAAGAGGTCGGGATATAGCCTCCACAAGCCATCCTTCCTGTGTTAAGTTGTCTTTACATCAGGAGGCAGGGAAAGAGAACCAAGAACCCTAGCCCGAGTCTGCAGTTGTGATCTCTCTGCTCAGTTTCCTGATTAACATGTGGATAGTAAGATCAGCTAGGTCGATAAGGAAGCATAGGTCAGCGTGGATGGGGTGAGGACCAGGGCAGCTAGTACATCCCAAGGCCTAAGGTAGCGCTAACCATGACTGAAGGTGTGAGAGAGGCAGGCAGGACATTCCGGCTCAGCCCTAGCCGAGCAGCCTCTGGGGCAGCAAGTCCTATTGCATGAGGTCTTCCGGCCATTTAAAATCAAACCTCATTTCATTTTGGGAAATGAATAAAATTACAAATAAAATTGCAAATGTGCGCATCACGGTGAATCCCAGGGCTCAGAGAAGCAGAGGCAGACACGATCCACGGTGTCAATTGCTTTTCCAAAAGGCCTGTTGGGCCTTTCTAGCTGCTCAATCCGATGTGGACATGAGGAAGAAGAGCGCCTGCCTGCGTGTGCAGAGGACAGAGATCGCAGAACTAGCGTTCAGTCTGTGCCAAGAAGCCATCACGGTCCGAGACTGTGTGACAACAGGGGCTACCAGCTTACCAGGTGGGGGCTCCCAAGTGACCCTGGAAGACAGAACCCACCCAGGGGGGGGTCTAAATCACCCTCTGAGGACCCAGCTCCACCACTCAGGTCACAGGCAAATTTTCAAGCTGAGTTCTTAGGGTTGTGAAACAAGCATTTTTCAATGTTTAGAAAAAAGGCAACAATCACAGACAGGGCTTGCCATGGGAGCACAAGGACTTGAGTTTGGATCCTCAGCACCTAGGTAAGAGGGCAAGTGGCAGAGTACACCTGTGCTCAGTGCTGGGAGGTGGGAGACAGCAGGACCTGCTGGCCAGCCAGTGAACTCCAAGCTCAGTGAGAAACCCTGTCTGAAAAAGTAAGGTATAGACTCTGGACATGGGTCTCAGTCCTCCATGTGTACATGCAAGGGTGTGTGTACCTGCATATGCCACAGACACAAACATAAAACAGAGTAAATGTCCTGCTTGACCCCTCCTTCATCATCCACTTCCCAGATCTCACACACTGCCTGTCAGACATCCTCAAAGCCTGAGCCTCTGGTGCCCTGTGCAAATACTGAAAATGCCTCCCTGCTTCAACCCCATTTTCATCCCCAACTTTCAACAGCTCCGCTACCTGAGGGAGACATGCCAGGGGGTCTCGGCTATTCCCTAGGAGAATGGACAGAGACAAATTCCAAAGCTCCGTTATCACAAATGATACATTTCTGTCATCTCTGGGATAGACCAGGAAAGACCCCAATGTGCCAGCATCATGCACCTGTGTGGTACCGGTGACAACCTCAGGATAAGGCTGGTTGGTTCTATCACAGTTCTCCGAGTCACAGTTACCCTAAGGTCTGTTTCCAGATATTCCATACTCTTTATCCAGGGGTTCTTCACATCTAAGGCCCCTCAGCCTATAGCTCTTCAGCTCCCAGAAAAGATGAATTGCATCTTCAGGTCTCCAAGGGAAATGTGGCTGGGAGTCGACCATAGGGCACTCTAACCCGACCATAGCACAGTCCAGACAAGAGGCAAAGAGGACAGAGCAGGGTGGCTCTCAAACTCACCACAGTGGCCGGCTGCTGGAAAGCCCCTAGTGCAGGCAGGTTGTGGGTCAGGCCAGGCCCCTCACTCACAGGGGGGCTGCACACACACGAGGCTGGGGTTGGAGTCGTGTCCACGAGGGAGCTGAGCACCATGCTCTGCTGGCTGCTCTGGGAGTCCGAGTACACAGTGGAGCCCTGGCCACTGTCGAAAGTGCTGTCCGCTGGGGAGGACCAAAGTAGAAGTTAGTGTGTACACCTCTAAATGCCATCTCCCTGGTGCTTCAGGCAAGCGGAATGGCTTGTTCCCGGATTCCTTCATCAAGACTAGGTCTGGGCTGCTTTCACGAATACTGTTTAAACTGTTACCTGCTAGGCAGCAGCACGAGATCTCAGGCCTCCTGTGTCCCTGGCCTGACGCTGGGGTAGGCAAGGTTAGCTAGCCCACTGGGAGCAAATCCTGTCATTCCCTGCCCACTCTGGTTTGCAGGTGCAGAGGCTGCCCTTCTCAGATGGTACTTGGCAAGACAGCCTGCCCACATAGTCAGCCAGTGAAGAATGAAACCCAGAAACCCATCTGAAACAGCACTTTGAGGTTACTGCTTCCAGATTCCAAAAGCCACAGGCTTTACAATTTGCCACCAAAACACCCAGCTATTTGCACAAGGGGTTGCCTTTCAGAGTGAGTACTCTGTCCACTGATGATTTAAGCCAAGTGAGGGGCGAGTCTTGTGGCTCTGCACTACCAATTTTTCCAAAGAGTGATTTCAACCTAGGAAAACATAAGGAATGCTGATGTTTAATTGGGCAAAACCAATTAGACAAGCAGCTCTAGTTTTTAATGAGCCAACTGCTCATTAGAGTGACCATTTCTACCTAGACAGAAGGGGGGGGGGGAAAGGGAGTGGAAGAGGGAGGTGGAGAAGAAAAGAAGGCGACCCTCAGGCTAACAAGATTCAAGAGGCACCATCTCCCGCCAGGTGTGCAACACTTTAAATACTGCAAGTAATTTGTACAGATGACTTGTCTAATTAAAATTTCATTTTTGGAGATGGCTACTGCCCCCCACAATAGCTGTGCGGTCAGGGTCCTCAACACAAGTGTTATGGCAGTAGAAGCTACCTGCTCAGCTTAGGCGGGGCTGCTGGTGCAAGAATATTGAAAGTTCATGTAGCAAGGTACCCCCCCAACACAGGTGTGTGTGTGTGTGTGTGTGTGTGTGTGTGTGTGTGTGAGAGAGAGAGAGAGAGAGAGAGAGAGAGAGAGAGAGAGAG
>NW_026070218.1:0-4315 GCF_014885135.2 Alexandromys fortis
TACTGCGAATCTCTCTGGCAGTAGTGCCTTTCTCTGAGAGAATCGATGCTTTTTCCAGCTTGATGAAATTGCATCTGGGTTAAAAGGAAAATAGAAAAGTTTTCATCCTCTTAAACATATCTTTGAAAAGTGGCAGCTCATGAGTACCACGTGTATGTACTAATTACCTTAAACAGCTAGGTTACCAAAGATTCCTTCCTGCTCTAAGACAGCATGCTTCACATGTCCTTAGGAGTCTTGTCTGTTCAGTAGAGAGTAATTCTTCATCAAGTCTCTTCCAGCAGTAACAGCAGTGTCTTCCAAAATCCCAGCACTGAGGAAAGGAAGTAGATACAAAATATTACACTTAACCAAAAAGCTATTTCAATTGATATCTGCACGATTAGTGGAAAATCAATTTTCTCCAGCACAGTGACACTGAGTATGTCAATCATATTCCAGGTCAGCCTACCCTCCCCCCATTTCCAGGAGTAATAGGCCAATAGAAAATGTTTTGTTCTGTTTTGTGTGAACTTTATTTTTCTTATGTTTTCTTGTCTTCCTTTTTGCTTGTCTGTTTCCTGGCTTTTGCTTTGACTTTCCTTTTATTTTTGAGAGAAAGAACATGAAGTTGGCTGATTAGGAAGGTGGGATAATCAGGAAAAGGATAGGATCAAAATACATGCTATAAAAAAGTTTAAAAATATTTGGAAAAAAAGAGCACTATCTTACAGTTCTTTAGCTAACAGAGGCTAGAGCGACACAGTTCCTCGGAAATGGACTTAACTGTGGAGACAGAAGTTTCTGACACAGTCACTCCTTCCTGGGAGAAGGAATCCTGGCTGTAGTTGGGAACAAGGTTGACAATAAGCACGGAAGTAAATAGATGACAAAGAAAAGTTCTTCATGTGCTTCTCTGACTCATTCTCATTCCGGAAGAATTACTATCAGAGTTATTATTTGTCATCATTTTCTCCTTTGCCTGTGTTCAGAGTATTCTAGAATTTGAAAACTGTATTGCCATCCTCCAATCACTTTGCAAAGATGAGGCTCTAGAACCCCGATTTTAAAATTATCTTGGGACTCTGGAAGTGCTATAGGCACCCACCCTTCCTAATCACGACGTAAATATTAAGCAGTAAGAGTGCTACTTTCCTTGCTGGTTCTGCCTGTGACTTGCCTACTAATAGAGCTCGGGTGAAAGTCACAAGTAGGGACCTTCTTCAATTAGTCTGTATGTCTGCTGTCTCTTTTAGAGTTCTCGCTTGTGATTTGAGTGGTTGAAGATTGCTCTTTTTTCCCCATTAACAACATAATCATTTGTATGATTAATGACTCTCTGAAAAAAAATCTAATTGATTTACCCTACTACCATCTTTGTAAATTATCTTTAAACTTCTCACCAATGCCTTCTTTAAGATATTTTTATGTAAACTCAGTTCAAATACAAAATCAGTTTCCAATCTTTTAAACTATTTACTGTCTGCTAAGTGGGCAACATTGTTAGAGCTTTTCATGTTTTTTCCTCCAAACAAATTAGTCAGGAAATGCTTTGTTCTTTTCATGTTTAAACTCTAATTTCTCGATTTATTTCTGGAGCAATATGAGAGTACAAGCAATATTCTGTTCTCTGTCCTACCAGACCAGTCCAGACCATGTGCATTCTGAAGCACTTTGAAACCTCTGATATTTTCAAAATTGTTGCATCAGATGTTTTTCATATGTTTTTAGAACCACACTACCAGCAGTAGTTATTTTGTTTGTAACTATGACTGAAACAACTTGCAGAGGTGAGGATTATTTTGCCTTGGAATTTTAGGATATAGTTCCTTTTACTTATGGGGCACCGTTAGAGGTAGAGTGAAGGCTGGATTTGCATGTGGTCTTACATAGTTAGTATATGTGGTAGTACCTCACAGATAATAAAAGATATTTGTTTAGGGGATAAGGATGTAGCTCAGTTAGTTGAATGTTTACCTAGAGTTCCCAAAGTCATATATTCGTCCATGACAATGTGTAAAATGAGTGTACTTGTGGCCTGCAGCTGTAATCCCAGCATGTGAGGCAAAAAGATCAAAAGTTCAAGGTCATCCTTTGTTCTCCTCTTAAAATTGTTACTTAGTTTATTAGTTTAAGACATTCATTTTGGCCATGAAGCTTGTCTATTTTAAACAATAGATTTTCTCCCACTGTGTCAGAATTATAACATATTCTAGTACATGAAAGTATAAATTAGGCACAGCTTTGATTAGATTCTTAGCACGCAGCATAATATCCTAGAGCAGAAATTTATGAACTCTGGAATTCAAGTTTGCTATAAAATATATTTAGGAGACTAAAGTCCTGAAGTTAAGGGCACTTGATGCCCCTGTGGAAGATCCAGGTTTTGTTTCTTGCTCCCATATCAGCAGATTTACAGCCACGTGTAACTTGGCTCCTGGGTATCCTATGCCCTCTTCTGTCCTCCACAGGAGCCTACACTCGTGTGATACATAAATAGATAGATAGATAGATAGATAGATAGATAGATAGATAGATAGATAGATAGATAGATAGATAGATGATAGATGTGGTGATGTTTTAAATAAATCCATATATAAAATTATTTCTGAAAGTTTTAAGACCTCATTATCTCTATAGTATACAAATTTCTTTCTCACATAACTCAAGAGATGGACAATTTTCTTGTTTTGGGAGATAGATTAAACTTGAGATGATGGTGTATACTCTCTGAATTTCTTTCTTATCTGGAGCTGCTGCACACAATAATATGTTATGGTAACATTTTTTGTGTTATTGGCTATAACTTTTCAGATAGAGAGCTAACATTGTTTATTTCACAATAGAGTCCCATAGATTTCTTGTTAGGAATGGAAAAATGCCTCCAACACTCTACCATGGACCATTCATCATGTCAGGCTTAAATATCTATGAAATGTACTGGATCTGTTTCTGATAACACTTGCATGATTTCCTCATGCCTAATAACTTCAAGGAGGTCATTATGGGTTTGTGTCAAGACCCTGCAGAATAGTATGAAGTCTATAATTCTTGAAGTACATGAACCATGGGAAGATTTAGAGAAGTCTTCTTCCCCCAGAACATTCATCCACTGAACTTGGGAAAGATTCTTCATCAAATGTATTTTCATAGGGATTTGCAGCAGAAGAATTAATTCTGACAATTAAAGTAACTCC
This sequence comes from Alexandromys fortis, assembly GCF_014885135.2. NCBI lineage: Eukaryota > Metazoa > Chordata > Mammalia > Rodentia > Cricetidae > Alexandromys > Alexandromys fortis. Next base: position 3,177 of record NW_026070218.1, read on the forward strand.
AGACACATATTGACACCTGGTCAGTTGGATACCTTTATGAAAATAACTCAGATAAATCAACTTGATCATCTAGGAATGCTGAAAGCTACTAGGGCATAAATTATGGCCACAATAACACATGCAACACATAGACACAGTATATTTTGTGCAATATGTCCATTAGAGCTGAGAAGGAGTAGTTCCTTCTTTTCTGCCACATCAATAGATCTTTACAGATTCTCCTCTGCTTAGTTGCTGTGGAAGAGAGTCCTTAATCCCTAAGTAATAATATGTCAAATTAGGAAATTGATTTTTGTATAAAAATCGTTTAGATCCATTTTTATGTTTATATTTTTGCAACAAAGAATCAAAAAACCTAAATAGGCTTCTAACCACGGAGGACTATTAAAGGTCACCTATTATAGTGGACAGTTGGGGGGCAGGGTGCTACAGGAGCCTGATACTAGGGAAGGAATTTAAATTGCAAAAGCCCATTAGAGATCATGTTGCAGCTAAGAAGAAAACTCCTTTGTACATTGTCTTTATAACACCTTCTACTTTGTAAGAAGCTGAACATCTTACAGGCTAGTGAGAAAGATCCTTTAATGCCCTCAGCTCCATTTTTATCAACCCAGAAATGAAGTAAAAATTTGAAGTTGAGGGACAAGATGAGATAAAAAATCTTTTTGTAAATAAGTGTGTGTTTGTTTAATTGCACTATATGTAATGTGTAGTATGACTTGACAAAGATGTCTGCGAAACGGAGACTGACAATCTTTCTGCAGAGCAATTCATGCATCAGCTTCTGGCAGACACTGTCATTTGCCCCAAGAAAGTTGCCTGGCTAAGCTGTTATTAAGACCAAGGTATTGCAGCTGTCTGTGGTTCAGACTGCCTGGGATGGATCAAGAGGTAAAGAAACTAAGATGCACAAGGTTTCACCCTGAACAAATTATCCCACAAGAACAGCAGCACAGAGATGCTCAAAACCATGATCTAGTTTCAGAATCTGGCCATAACCCACCCATTTTTTGGTTGCTTCAGCTCTGTAAGGTTACCTTTTTCTTTTTTGACAGATGTCGCAATACATGGGAGTTTATTCATAGAACATACTATTTTATTATAACAATGTTACTTTCAGAGGTAAACATTCTTTATGA
>NW_026070219.1:0-4454 GCF_014885135.2 Alexandromys fortis
AAAAAAAAAAAAAAAAAAAAAAAAAAAAAAAAAAAAAAAAAAAAAAAAAAAAAAAAAACAGAAACGTCTTTACTTCCTAAAACCACGGAGACTCTCCCCAACAGCTCTCTCTATGGGGAACCCCACCCCAACGACATACATTCACTCATGATTTCCCTCACTCCTCACAGGGACTCATCTCGCTCTTGTTTGGATGGAGGGGACACTGAGACCTGGTTGATCTGTGTGTGTTATGTTCTGGCTACCCAATGGCCAGGTCAGGACTGCCCAGCCGCATAGAAAAGTCCAGTAACAACCAGTGCTAGAAACTGGTGAGAGTTGTCTTGAACTTTCTTCTCCCAGTACGTGAGAAACAATTATGGCTCCAATGGTGACCATCTTGGTCCACAACAACCAGTCCCCACCTCTACCATCCAGTCCCCGCCCCCACCATGTGTGACTTGTCACTACTTTCCACTGCTTGACGCATGGCTGTGGTTGGCAAGTAGAACAGATGGGTCATCCTGGCAGTAACTATAGCAGGGGAACCAAATAGATGACCTTAATCAAAGTCCGCTGTCTAAGCCTCAGTTGCCCCATCTGTAACGAGGGAGAATGGAAATGCCTCTGTCTTGGAAGTTGGTCGAGGTTTTTTTTTTTTTTTTGCAATGCCTGGTGCCTAATATATGCTCAAGAAACAATACCCACCAACCTTTCCTAATAGCCCACTGTGGAAGAGACAGGATCTCTTCCACATTCCCTGGGCAGTGAAGAAACAGTGGAGAGGAACTCAGCACTGGGGGACTGGGATTCTCTGTCCCCTCCTCACTACAGGTCACAAACACCTGCCCAGCCAGCCGTGTGCACCTGCCCCATCACTCAGGAAAGGGCTCCCAGCCAGCCCACGCAGGAGGTTTCTATTCTAGGCCAGAATCTAGGCTGCTCGGAGTGTGGAGAGATGTCAGCCTGCTCTGCAGCCCCAGCTGGGCTCCAGGCCCTGCCAGCCCCCCACCCTCCCGTCCCCAACTTCCTTCCTGGAGCAACTGTTGATCCGACCTGGTTGTTCTAGACACTGCACTAGAGCCACGGGGGTGTGGAGGAGGAAGCCTGTATTTGTGGGGTTCACCTTGCACCACTCAAGGGTATGGGTGACATAGCACAGGCTAATGTCACCCCCACCCCCATCCTCTGAGGACAGTGCTGAAATTATCCATTTTACAGAGGGCAGTCTCTGTGAGACTCAAGATCAAGACCCAAATCCTGATGTGACTTCAAAGCCTATGTTGCTGTCCCCAGATGGACTGCATGTTTTCGCTGACCCGACAGCTTTCTGGGTTAGCTTCTTCCTCTCCTGCAATCATGAGGCCAGCATCACCCTTCGGGAGGCTCTCCCCCGACCCGGGGCAGGCCATACCTTGTTGGCTCCTTCTATGTCTTTTTCCAAAAGTTGGTGCTTACACAAGGAAGCCGGAAAGAATGCTATGAAATAGATCATGTGGGCTAAGTACCATACAGGCCAAGGCAACAAGGCAAAAAGACAAACCGAGGAAGGGATGTGTGGGTGGACCGAACCGGGAGGGTGTCTCTGGGCAAGGGATAAGGGATGGCTTTCAGGAGATCTGAGGTGAGAAAGCATCACACAGACTCCAGGTGAAGGAGTTCCAGCCAGAAGGGAAAGCCTCTTCGGAGGCCCTGATGTGCAAGAGACTTCTGCATATGAAACTGTGAAAGCGGTTGGAACTTGGTGGTCCGTGAGAGGATTGGGGGTGGAGAGTGAGGTGAGGCTGGGGGGTTGGAGGGAATGGATTGTATAAAGTCTTCGAGGCTGATTTAAGGGGTAGGTTCGTGGGTTTTAGGCTGAGCAATTCCTGAGAGCAACGACCTGTTTGTACGACTCTGTCACGTGTCCTCCACTCTATCCCAAGCATAGCATGACGGATTCTCATAAACACGTCTGAATCAGTGTGTGGGGTTGTGACCTCACCTCCTGCCACATTCTGCATGTATTCCTGTGTGTTTCTCCGGGACCTTTGTTCTCCTGGTCCATCATACATAGCTCTTGAAGTCCGTTATATTTTGAGACAGGGTCTCATGTAGCCCAGGCTATCCTACACTTCGATGTAGCCGAGGATGGCCTCAAACTTCTGATCCTCCTGCCTCTGCCTCCATCATGTTGGGATTACAGCCTTGTGCCACAATGCCTGGCTTCTCCAGTGCTGTGGAGGGAACCCAGGAACCCCTTGTAGGCTAGGCAAGCACCTGATCTATGAACTGAACCACATCCTCAGCCCATCCACCCCACCCCCATACACCTCTCTCCCACTCTCTAACTCAGCAACGGCATCTCATGCCCACGGGGCCAACTGCCCCTAAGAGCTTTGGGTCCCCTCAGAATGGCACATTTTGGAAAGTTTCTGGAGGCTTTGAAATAAATGCCACAGAATGTGTCTTCAGGTCCCGGTGATTAGGAGCTCCTAGGTTTGTGCCATGGTATAGAACTGGTGCCCTCTCCACTGAAAGCAAGAAGGCTGCCTGACTTACCAGCTGTGAGGAAATTTAGTCACAGAAATATAATGCTTGGCATTGTGAGGCACTGGGGCCAAGGGAGCATAAGGGACTAGGGGGGCAAAGGGGCTCAGGGAGCACGGAGGCTGGAGGAGAACAGGGGCTGAGGGAGCACAGAGGCTGGAGGAGTACTGGAGCTGAGGGAGCACAGAGGCTGGAGGAGTGCTGGAGCTGAGGGAGCACGGAGGCTGGAGGAGGACAGGGGCTGAGGGAGCACGTAGGCTGGAGAAGGACAGGGGCTGAGGGAGCACAGAGGCTGGAGTACAGAGGCTGAGGGAGCACAGAGGCTGGAGTATAGGGGCTGAGGGAGCACGGAGGCTGGAGGAGGACAGGAGTGCGGGAGGGGGCCGAGGGAGCAGGGAAATCAAGAGAGAAGGAGATCCATTAGCTTGGTTGAGGACCTGGACCTGAGCACCCAGCTCTGCACTTCAGCTCACCCCGTGCATTTCAGGGGACTCCACGGCCCAGCGGTAGTACAGGAAGGGAATGTTCCCAGCTGCCTCGGGAGTAGCTGCTGACTTAACTTAATGACGAAGTAATTAGCTGCCCATCTCTCTTCTCTAGGGAGTACAAACAGTTTTATAAACCCCGGGCCTATGGTGACCTGGCAGACAGACAGTAAACAGTTTACCCCGGTGGGGAGGGAGTGTGTGCTGGCTGGGGTGGGGGATGGGAGGGCATTGAGGGGACTTGGAGACCAGAAGATAATTATCCCTCCAGGCCTGCAATTTAACTTAGCCTTGGAATAAATCCGTTGGCTGACCTCTTTGTTCCGGCTTATCTCTCAGCTCTGCGCCCACACCTCGCCTCTGACCACTCCCCGGGTTCTGACTTTCTCTTGTACCTGCCCAGGAATTCACTAGCCACTGCTGGAGTTCTGAATGTGGGGTCACATTCCTCCAGGGGCCTCGTGAGACTGTTTGTAGGGCGTCCCCAAATGCCCGAGTCATAATGTGATGCTTTGTGGATTCTGCAGGGACTCCTGTGTGGTGGGCAGGAGCTCTACTTGGGCGGCGCACACAGCCCGAAATGTGTAAATTAATGAGACCAATGGAAAGATACACGATGAGCAGATTCATTCATTAGGTTTTGTTGTTGATTTTGGAATGTTGAGTCCAGGAACTCACTCTGTAGAGATCCTCCAGAATCCGCCTCTCTAGTGCTGGGATTAAAGAAGGAAAAAGGGAAGAGGAAGGAAAGAAGGAAGAAGAGGAGGAAGAGGAAGAAGAGGAGGAAGAGGAGGAGGAAAAGAAAGAGGAGGAGAAAGAGGAAGAGGAGAAGGAAAAGGAAGAGGAGGTAGAAGAGGCCATGTCAGATGTGGTTTGCAGAGGTGACAAGACTCTATGAAGAGCTACTTAGGCAGGAGATCCGCCTGTGCTGTTGTCCCCAACCCAGGCAGAGCCACCCTCCCTTCTCCTCATTAGACAAATGGAGTTCTCTCGACCTGAAACGCACCCTACTTCTGAAAAGACACCCCCGCCCCGCTACACCTTTCACACCCCCACCTTCTCCACCCCTACTCCCCACCCCTGCTTCTCAGAAATATGACCTTGACCATTCCGGAACTCTCTCCACGGTCACTCCAGGATCGTGTCACCAGCTGCCGAGAGCTGAGCTCTGGAGGCTCCAAGGAGCCAGTTGAAGGGAACCCCTTCTGAGGTCCTGAGTCACTTTTGTGTCAGGGGCTGGCTTTCCCACATAAAGATACGAGAAAATTGTGTTTTACAATTTTGTGGTCATCGAGTTGAGTCTTGATCCATTCTCAATTCAGCTCATTTATACATTGACAACACACACACACACACTTATTTCAAGACTCTGTGTGTGTGTGTGTGTGTGTGTGCGTGAGAAAGAGGAGAAAGAGAGAGAGAGAGAGAGAGAGAGAGAGAGAGAGAGAGAGAGAGAGAGAG
>NW_026070220.1:0-4321 GCF_014885135.2 Alexandromys fortis
TGTAGCCCGCGAGCTGGCTTACCAGGGAGGATCTTAACCTGCGTCTGTCTGGAGCGGGAGAACCATGGCGACTCCTCACTCAGCTTCTTTTTCCCAGCATTCTCCTCTGTCTACTCCGCCTACCTAATTTTCTGTCCTATGAGAGCCGAGGCAGTTTCTTTATTATTAACCAATGAAATCAACAGATAAGATACAAGACCCACCTCCATCAACACCTCTGTAAATTAGACTTTTGCTTTATCAGTTCTAAACCTGCCTGTCATGTGTCCCTCACGGACTACTCAGAGATCTATCTCTTTAGGCTCCTTCGCCCCCCTTTAAAACGTTAACGTCAAACTCCCCTAAATCCTATTTATGACTGTTGTAAAAGCACACCGCCCTGTGATTCCAGAGTCACACCCGTGCTCCCCCTGCGTCACCTTTTCCCTAACTGTCATGCTGAGGCCCATATTGAAATCTCTTTAGTAGAATCGCTAATTCTGCTTCACAAACTTGAACTATCTTTAGCACAAAAGCTACAAATTCTGGTTTAGCATAGAACCCTAACACTCAAAGGACTCCTTAAGCTGCTGAAGGTGGCAGTGTGGAGCTGCATCCCTGTCACCTTACAGATAACAATGTCATTTCAGTTGGCTAATGTATTCTGTGAGTGCCCCAGCCACAGAAGACAGGAGATTACTGAATCAAAGACTTGGATATGTGGTCCACAGGAAGGACTTGGGGCTCAGAACCTCAGCACCTGCTCCTTATCTGTTTCTGCAGCACAAATGGCAAGCAGCAAGCAGAAAGTGCTTTGAGCACTGTGGGAACCTGACGCTGGAGTGGGAGGGTTCATGGAGGCCTATCCATGCTAAGATCATGGTCATGGCTGTGAGCATCTCATGGGCCACTCGGGCAGCATCTGTAGAGGAGAACATCATCAGTAATCAAGAAGCTGGAAGCAACCCTACCTTCAGCACTCAGCCCTCCTGCCAATCCTGGGTCTGTTCATAGAAACAGTTTGCCGACAGCAGTTAAGGCTGAGACCTGAAGAGACGGTCATCCGACTGCAGAAAGGATAAAACACGGTACCAAGGACGCAAGGTGTGCCCATTTTACAGGCAAGAATGATAAGCCTTGGTGGGGAAAAGAAAATTGCTCAGCTAGTGGTTAACTCTAATCCCTGGGTTCCCTCTCTCCTTCCTCATCCAGCCTTTGCAGTTTACAGCCTATAGCTGAGAGACTCCTCCCTGGTAGGAAGGATTTCTGGGTGACCGATTGGCCATTCAGCTTTCATTTGCCCACCTTTCTTCCACACAGCCTTCATCAAGATGTGGCATGCTCCCCTGAAATACGCCCCCCATGACTGTGAGGAAGAATGTGGGAGTCTTTATAAGGAGTCTCTCCCTGATAAGATAGAAAAGATGAAGTGGTTTCAAGTCTGTGATTTAGACATCAGGCCCTGTGTTGGGTCCTCAAATGGATGGGAACCCGAAGCCGTCAGTTCTTCCCCTCAGTCTCCCAGAGTGCCCGGCCTCTGGAAGGATTTGCGGAGTGGCACTAAGACACAGCGGAGGTTCCCTCTCCTCAGTTGCTCAAGGTACTAGCTGGGGACATCTCCCTGGACACCTGCGAGCCCCGCTAGAGTCAAGTCTCTTGCCAACCTTAAGATGGCTCCCTTAATTAGGATATATTTCTCTGCTCCCGTGTCCACCTTTCCTTTATCCCAACCATCCCATTCCCCCAAGCTCCCCCCAATCTCCCCTTCTCACGTTTCTCACCCCATTTCCCCTTAGCCCCATGCCACCTCACCCCAAGTTCCCAGTTTTTGCCGGGCAATCTTGTCTACTTCCCATATCCAGGCGGATATCCTGAACGTGGCGGACAATGAAGGCTGATGAGAAGCCAAGGACAATGGCACTAGGTTTCCATCCTAATACGTGAACTAGCTGGGTGGGAGCCTAGCCTGTTTGGATGCTCACCTTCCTGGTCCTGGATAGAAGTGGGAGGACCTTGGACTTCCCGCAGGGCAGGGAATCTGGACTGCTCATCATTCTCGAGAGGGAGGGGGAATGGAGTGGGGAGAGGGGGAGGGGGTAGAGGAGTGGGAGGAGGGAGAGATGTGTGGGAGGAGGGGGAGGGAAATGGGAAACAGGGAGGAGGCAGTAATTTTTCAAAAAAATAAAAAAAAAGACACAGCGGAGGGAGGGAGCACCCGGTAGACAGGCTAACACATCTGGTGCATTAGTCAAACTTTTTCATTGCCGTAAACAAGTATCTGAGAGGAAGAATTCAGAAGAGGAAAAATTACTTGGGATCATCGTTTTAAAAGTCCCAGTCTGCTGACTCGGCTGCTTTTAGGCCTGCGGCAAGGCAGGAATATCGTGGTGGGAGGGTGTACTTGTACTTGAGGAAGGTTTCTTACCTCGCCCGCTTAGCAGCCTGGTGCGGGTGGGACCCAGGCACAAGCCAGCCTTCAAAGGCATAGCACTACTAATCCACTTCCTCTGACCAGTCCCCAACTCCTACTTTCCCGTACCTCCCAATAATGCCACAAGATTACCTCTCCACCAGTGGATTGATCCATTCTTTTAAGTTGCAACCCTTGTGATCCAGCTGAGAGAGGATGGAAGAAAGACTTAAAAGGCAGCAGAAGTTTGAAAGTCAAGTAAAGCTAAATTTTATTCAAAGAGGGCGATTTTATTGGAGTTTAAAAGAGAAACCCCGGGGGAGCCGAAGTGTACATCTCAGTAGCTACCCAGAGAAGGAGAATAGAGAAGAAAATGGGGAGAGCCGTGCAATTTGAATTAAGCTGGCCTGGACTTTAGTCACAGGGCAGACCTCAAGCATGCGGAGGAGGATGGGATACGCCTTTTGCAAATGAGTAAGAAAGCTCAATACAATAGAAAAAGGTGCTGGGCAGCATCTGAAAGAAAGATGGGGGAGGAAAAAGAAAAAGAAGAAAGTGGACAAAGGAAGCTGAAACTCGGGGCTACTTATAGGGACTGTATTAGTGAGGAAGATTCTGGGAGTGAGAAAAACATAATCGCATTAAAAGAATAATTAATCCACCTAACTCTTTAGCTTGGTTTAAGGTAATGCTGACTTCTTAGGAATAGTCCATATGCCAGATGAGTGAGCAGCCCAACTAGATTAATAGGACGATCCTGGCTTTGAGGTCTGACAATAATTCAGGGTGCTACAAACCTTAGCACGGAGCTGTGGCTCTGGCCCTGACCACTGCTGACACACCTCTCTCCGAAGCCCTTCTGAGTCTTACACTGAGATTCTTTAACACATGAGCCTTTAAAGAACATTCCAGATCCAATAAGAGGATCCTAATTCACTGGGCTCTCTGAGTCCCCGAAAGAACTCATTATGTGTCTCACCGACTTTTGAGAAGCAGGCAGAATGCTCTGCATATGGTCGCCCGGCACCCTCCTTCATCTCCCCCCCCCCCCCCCCCCCCCCCCCCCCCCCCCCCCCCCCCCCCCCCCCCCCCCCCCCCCCCCCCCCCCCCCCCCCCCCCGCGGCAGAGGACCCTTAAACTCCCAGGGCTCAGGCAGCAGCCAGCCCCTCCTACTGCTCTTGGCTTCAAGCTCCTGATAATCTTGCAATTAAGGGCTGGGCTGGAGGAATTGGGTTTGAACACTTCGATAAGGGCTGCCAGGCCTCAGCACTATCTCCTTTTGTTTTCAATCATCCTGACGCGGCAGCGGCAGCTGGGGAATGATGTGTATGCTAATGATGCCCGCGGAGTGAGGCCAAGATAACAGCTCTAACCATAACTGTGGTTGAGTTTCCCAGCACTGCGTGTAAGTGGGTCACTATTTTTAGTTGAAACTTCTAGTCAGAAATGTCAAATAGGAAACGAATGTGAATTTGCTTGAGAAGAAGGCAGGGGGGGGGGACTTTCTGTCTCATCTCTTAGCAACTCACCCTGGGTGCTAGGAAAGGCCTTTTCTCAGATAAGGCCATGGGATTGCTTACCTGAGTGACTGACATTCTGTGAATCAAGAGCTAGAAATAATACCCAAGGGCACGGAGAGCAGGCCCTATAAAGCCAACAGCTTGGCTGTGAAGTTCTTCGCCGAATCTCTCTTCTAAATCTACACTAAGGCCCAGTACCCTCAGTCGTTAGAGAAGAAAATGAAAATGTCTAGTGGGGTCATCTCTACAGAGTTAGACTTGAAAGCCACACATAAAGTTTTTTAGTACGTGTGATAGAAGAGACACCCATCCTCCACCCCTCCAAACCACCAACCATCTTTTTTTTTTTGTATATTGCTGTCTCTGTCTTGCTTTTTTTAATTTATTTATTAAAGATTTCTGTCTCTTCCCC
>NW_026070221.1:0-4315 GCF_014885135.2 Alexandromys fortis
AAATTAAACGGAGAGAAACTCAAAGCCATCCCACTAAACTCAGGAACACGACAAGGCTGCCCACTCTCGCCATACCTCTTCAATATAGTGCTTGAAGTTCTAGCAATAGCAATAAGACAACATAAGGGGATCAAGGGGATTCAAATTGGAAAGGAAGAAGTTAAACTTTCATTATTTGCAGATGACATGATAGTGCACATAAGTGACCCCCAAAACTCCACCAAAGAACTTTTACAGCTGACAAATGGGAAACATTTTTAAAAATTAAAATTTAATATTAGGTTTTAAATGTTGATTTCTTAAAAGAATATTAAGAACAGATCAATACCTAAGAAAATATTGTTAACTGGGCAGTGGTTGTGCATCCCTTTAATCCCTGCACTTGGGAAGCAGAGGCAAGTGGTTCTCTGTGAGTCTGAGCCTAACCTAGTCTACAAAGTGAGTTTCTGGGCAGCCAGACTATAGAGTTAAATCCTATCTCACAAAGAAACAAAAACAACAACAAAAAAGAAAAAAAATATTGTTGCAGAATATGAAGCATTATATCTCAGGTTATTGAATCAACATTTAAATTTTTTAACCTACATGAATTTTAAATTAGTTACAAATATATGTGTAACCAACCTGTTACATCAAACATTAATCTTAACATTATGATTGCTATTACAAATTTCAGAAAACAATTTCAATGAAGTGATTTTAATAGAAATCTCAGTTGGTTATATCTAAAACACCATGGACATATGGTATCTTAGATAACACTTATAAACATATGTAAAGTGTGTTATGGTTTGTGTAAAGTGCTGTGGATCCCCAAGTGTCTGTAGCAGGCAGTGGGTCCCAAGACCACGCTGCAGGTCCCTGAAGTGGCAGTTGGCGCCTGGCAGGGAGTCACATGTCGGGTGATAGACACAGAAATGGATAGGAATGCTTTGCAGAGTGAGTTTGTGTATTTATTTATTGGGCTATGCAAGGGAAAGGGAAGAGGGGGAAAAAGCAGAGAGAGAGTCTGAGAGAGAGAAAGAGAGAGAGAGAAACAGGAGAGAAGGGAAGGGAGAAGGGAAAGACAGAAGCTGCCTCTGAGAGAGATAGGGTGAGGGAGAGAGAGAGGGAGAGAGACAGAAAGGGACTCAGGCTAGAAGTTTAATATCAGCTTGCCTTGGTGGACAGTGGAGGAAGTGGGCATGGCTTGTCTCTTATGGACAGAGCAGACTATTACATTCCCATCTCTCTTTTTTTTTAATAACAAGAAGGTAGGAGTTTAGAACAACAGGTTAAAGGAATTGTGACAGCAGATTCCCAAGATGCCTTCCTGCTTATTTGTGGGCATTATTGAGGCGGAACCTGAGAAATCTGGGTACTGGTCACATACTGGTGTAACTGGTCTGTTTGTTCCTGTCTGGTGTATTTGGTATGGAAATGTCTGGTGTCTCTTACACCTGTTTAAAATATTGGCAGAACAGAGAACAAAACTAAGTTTAGAAAAAAAAAATTAGGACCAGGGAATTGAGAGGGGTGCATCTGACTTGCTTAATGTGGATCCTTCTATTCTGTTCTGTGGAACTCACAAGAATTCTTTGCATTTGTGAAAACATAAGTTTTAGACATATACATTGTATAAATAGGAGCACATTTATGTCAGGATGACTGTGACAGATATTTTTGCACCATGAGAAGTATATTTAAAACCATGGAAGGCAGCATAATAGAGAAATGTGATAACTTGCATTTGTCCTCACACCTTTATAACTTGCAGGTATACTCCTTAATAACTTGTATTTGTGTTTTACTGAATTTTGTTTGGTGAGGTTGTCCTTTGAAACTGACAAAACCTCTCCGCTGTCAAACTGTGGTGTAGAAGCTCCTTCTGTATTTGTGTTGCTTTCATTGGTTAATAAAAAATATGCTTTGGGCCTGGTGATAGGTAGGCAAAGAGACAGAACTGAATGCTGGGAAGATGGGTAGAGAGAGAGCCACCATGGAGATGCCAGATCACACACGCTAAATCTTTTCCAGTAAGCTACGACCTTGTGGTGAACACAGATTAACAGAAATGGGTTAAATAAAGATGTGAGAGTTAGCCAATAAGAAGCTAGAGAAAATGGGCCAAGCAGTAATTTAATTAATACAATTTCTGTGTGGTTATTTCGGGTGTAAGATAGATGGGCAGCTGGGACAAACTGTGAGAACTCTCCCTGTAACAATTGGTGCTCCAACGTGGTAAACTGGCTCAATGTAAAACCTGAGAGGGCTTTAAAAGTAATTCTAGACACAAATAGAGAGTTTAACAAAACTTCTTGCTGTTTGCTGGAGATAACATATTGACCAGTACTGTATCATTATGTACATCTTGTCCTTAAAAGCAGTTTTAAATTTTTTGGATTAGAAAAATTCATGTGAGTTGTCCCAAAGAAATATTTAGAACCATTACAATCTAATTTTTTTTTTACCTATCTAGTAGCATTGATTAAACATACTTTTTTTCTTTTATTCTTACTTTGTTTCTTAAAGATTCAGTTTGCTGTGAGCCAAAATGAAGCTGAACCTGTTATGGGAGCCCATTGGAATGACAGCTCACATACAACTGAGAGTCAATTCAGAGTGTTTATTCTAGCAGGTTAGGACAATACTCAATTATTTGGGAACTAAGTTTAGCCCCAAGGACTTAGAGCAGTAGTTCTCAACCTCAGGGTCACCTCCCCTTTATGATTGAGTGACCTTTTCGCAGGGGACACTGAAGACACGCAGAAAATACAGATATTTCCATAACTATGTATAGCAGTAGCAAAATTCTCGTTATGAAGTAGCAACGGAAATAATTTTATTGTTGGGAATCACTACGACATGAGGAACTGATTTAAAGGTTCACAGAATCAGAAAGGTTGAGAACCAATGATTTAGAGTAAGAGGCTTTTAATAATAAGACCTACATCCTGTAATTTTGCTCTGCAGCTTGAGTGATCGGTTGCAAGCAGTATAACAGAAGCTAAGAGAAGCTGCTTCTGGAAGAGGTAGGGTTATGCAAAAGCAAGGAATTTAAAGGGTGCTAAGATGTTAGCTGGGGCAACTTGGCCTCAGGACCTAGAATAGATTTGAAATATTTCCTAGGTATTCTGCATCAAGGAGATCAAATTCTGGTTGTGTTTGAAGTGGTTTCATCAAGAATACAAGATAGAGGAACCTCTGCATTGTCATACCCAGTTACATTCTCCTCTAGATCTTTGAGCATGAGAAAATTTGGTGATTTGTCATTTTCTAGGAGACCATAATTGATGCCATGGACCACTAGCTTATTTGAACATGCAGTTGAGGATGCAGGGTTCCCATCATTTGCCAGCTCAAAATGAAAATCAATTGCTGAGAGTAACGTGGTCAGCCTTGGCGACCAGTTAAACAGAGACTGAGACACCAATTATTTGATCTTTCTTTTCTTTCTTAGAAGATTTTTCTGACCATGACAATGTTTTCCCTAATCAGCTCAAATTAGTTGACACAGAATTAGCAGGTTTCTTCTCAGGCCATGCAGCAACTTCATTCTTTCACAAAAAGAATCCTAACCTCTTCTCTTTCTTTAGGACTACTACTCTGAGTTAGTCTTTATTGTCATTACAGATAATTGTGAGCCACCATGTAGTTGCTGGGAATTGAACTCAAAGCCTCTAGAAGAGCAGCCAATGCTCTTAACCACTGAGCCATGTCTCTAGCCTCTTTAGTTTCATTCTTTGAAGATGTTTCTGACCATGACAAGGTTTTCTTTAATCAGCATTAATTAGTTGACATAAAAACAGCAAGTTTCTACTCAGGCCATGCAGGTTCTTCATTCTCTCACAAAAGGAAGCCTAGCCTCTTACATTTCTGTAGGACTACCAGTCTGAGTGAGTCAAACTGATTCTCCAGGCTTGAAATAGAATTATCCAATAGTAGTTTGTGTTTGCATCCATGGTCTCTTAGCTTCTGCAGTACCTTTATCCAGGACCTTCTGGCTTTCATGGATTTCATACAGAAGTCAGGTGTAATTCTGATTGGTTTACTTGTATAGGTTACTTGGCCTTTTTCCTTTGCAGCTCTTAATATTCTTTCTTTAACATGTATATTGTGTGTTTTTATTATTATATGGCAAGCGGATGTTTTTCTTTGATCCAGTCTGTTTGGTGTTCTGTATGCTTCTTGAATATTCAAAGGAATATCTTTCTTTATGTTGGGAAAGTTTTCTTCCATAATTTTGTTAAAAATATTTTCTGGGCCTTTGAGCTGTGACTCTTCTCCTTCTATTCCTATTATTCTTAGGTTTGGTCTTTTTATTGTGTCCCATATT
>NW_026070222.1:0-1585 GCF_014885135.2 Alexandromys fortis
AAAAAAAAAAAGTAACTGCTTGTTACCTTAAAAAGTTATCCAAGCTTGGGCTGTACTTGACAGCAAGGCTCTTTGAATCTGTGATTTTTTTTCAGAATTCCTGTCAACCATGGCACACACTCCTGTGTCACTGTTAATCCACTGACATTTCATCACAGTGCTGGGCAAGCTTCAACTCCGTGCTCACTGTCTTCCCATTTTCTCTGTCTCCTAACTGGTCTGCCACTGAAAACTCTGGTACCCAATCCAATGTCTTTAATTGTATAAAATGATAAAACAGTATGAGAGAGTCTTATATTTTCATCCTCTAGTTTGTAATTCTTCAATTGTGTAGCTAACCTGGTGTTTTAACTATCTGATTTATTTTTTAAAGCTGAGAACCCTTTCGGCTGTTGGAAGGTACAGTCTCCTCCCCTTGCAATTGTGATAAAAATTCATCCTGTATGAGGACCAAGTTTATATTTATTTATTAGGTATAGTGAGGTTTTTCTGGCTTTTAAAATATGATTATTTTGAACTAGGATGTCTCTGATAGCAATTCCTACCAACAGTAGGACTTCCTACAGAGAAAAGGACCTAGATATACTTCAGCTGGTTAATAGAGTAAAAATAGTTTATAGAGCTGGGAAGAGGGCTCAGTGGGTACCGTCAGGACCTGAGTCCAGAGCCCTAGAACTCATGTTCTAAATTGATGCAGAATTTCACATCTGTGGAGCCAGCTTCCTTGGAGGTGGAGACAGAGAACCTTCCAGAAGTTTGTAGGTCAGGTAATTTGCCAGTAACAATGGTGAACAATATGAGATTCTATCTCAAACAAGATGGAAAATGCAAGTGGATGATTGAGGCTCTCTTCTGACCTTCACATATGTAACTATGAACATACATGTACATGCACATGTACACACACACACACAGATGCACAGACAAAACATGTGGGGGACTCTTAGAAGAGCTTCCAGGGAAAGCAAACACACCTGCAATGTTTCTACGGTTTCAGGCTACTTAATGATGTTTCTGAGTCATAGGCAAAGGAATAGCTATTTAGGCAGGATATGTGCTTCTATCTCATTTGCCATCATTGCTACTGCTTCCTTTACTTGGTTAAGAAAAAATAACTGTATATACCCTGTGATCTGCATTCTTCTTTCAGGTGACACACTTTCTTTCTTTCTTCCCTCCCTCCCTCCCTCCTTCCTTCCCTTCCTTCCTTTCTTTTTTTGAATCAGGGTTTTACTGTAGTTTTGGAGCCAGTCCTGGAATCACTTTGTAGACCTTGAACTCACCAGAGATCTGCCTGCCTCTGTCTCCCTAGTGCTAGTGCTGGGATTAAAGGACTGTGCTGCCACCTTCTGGCAGCAACTGAATTTCTAATCACAGAATTTGACGTTATGGAGTACATTCATATATTGATTTTATTTTTCTATGATTTAAATGAGAAAATATACAATGCTATTTAACTAAAACCCTCAAATTAAAAAAAGAAACAAAACAAAAGCTATTTTGCTAACTTGACCAACAGTCAATCATACACCCACACTGATTACTGGAGTAACAAAGCTCTGGTCAGGACTCATGTTCACTGGGG
>NW_026070222.1:6225-7672 GCF_014885135.2 Alexandromys fortis
CAAGGTTATTGTCAACAGCTGTGGCTAATAGCCAGGCCTTGTACTTCCAGAAAATAGAAGTAGATTTGCTCCTACCTCAAACAAAAGTCTGCAGATCCAACAAAGTTTCAGTTCCTTTAAAGAGATAACTTTGGAATCTATCTGGGGTTTACAGAATGGTCTAGGGTGTGAGTGTGACTTGTTTTGTTCTAGCAACAGAATGTTTAACTATGGATGTAGCCTGCAACCTTCAGTTTGTTTGTTCATTTCCTTTTATCATATTAATTCAGTTTTTGTCTTACTCCCACCTTTTGAGGTTAGGGTATTTAAAGCAGTTGGAAATTAAAGGCAGGAGGGTATTCACAACATGAACCATTTCACAGAACTAATGAGAAACTCTCTTTTTGTCTCCCTGTACCTCTTAAGTCATCACCTGCTTGAGAAATATCAGGTGTGTTCAATAAAGGCCTTCCAATGTTGTGAAATAGCCATTTCTTACTATGCTTTTGCCGCATCTGGCCATTAGTGGCAGCATCATCATAGAAATAACATTTAAAATGGCCTATCCATGTTTCTGTTCCTGTAGTATTAGGGAGATGACAGGCTTGGAGAAATTATTTGTGTGGGCTGAGAGATCAAGCAGTTTAGAGTGTGCCTGTGTGCACTGACTCCCTAGCGAAAGGCCGGCACTTTAATTGGCTTATGAACTTTCATCATCACGTTATCATTTAATCCTCATGGATGGGTGTTGACATGCCTTTTGATTGTGGAACTAATTATAGAGGATAAAAGGTTTCCTACGGCATGCAAAAGAACTTGGATATGCCCATCCTAGAGACACAGAGTTTAGCTCTGACTTGTCAAACATCCTCATGTGTCTGCTACCATCAGAGCAATAACAGATAAGACAGTTCTGCTCTCTTAGCTGCAAATATCTTTCCTAGTTGGTCCTTAGCTAATTCTAAGGCACACAGAATAAATGTTTACTGTTGCTTTCATTGCTCTTCCTGTAGTTGGTTATATTTGTTCTGTTTTCCTACTTTTATTTTATTTTATTTTCATCATTCAGGAGCTTTAAATTACCCTAAGAGAAACCTTTCTTTTTGTGGGGCAATGCTCACATACAATAACAGAGGTTGTAAGCCTTCAAATCTAGGTGGCACTATTGCTCTTGGTAGTTCTTTCTCACTTTTCTTTAATAAATCTATGTTCACTATGCTAGATACATAATGGAAATTTAAAAATACCGACAAATGTCGAACTCTTAAAATATGCTGTCAGCATAGAATACAGAAAAACTATGGAGGTGGTATTGTGGCACCTGTAAAAATAATTTTGCTTCAAGATGACATTATGAAGTAGGAATCATCCTCTTCTGAGAGACATAGAGGAGGAGGCTTGTAGGTGTCACTGGCTTCACAAAGCTCCCTAATAACAAAACAGAACAAGACAACCCCCATGCGGATGT
>NW_026070222.1:13389-13969 GCF_014885135.2 Alexandromys fortis
AAAAATAGAACTAATACAATTTCTTGGTAAAACATTTTATATTTACTTAGATTAATTTTCCTCAATTAAAAGTGAAATTATGGCTAAGGACATAGCTCAGTTGGTAAAGTGCTAACCTACAATGCACGAAGCTCTGGGCTCAATCCCCAGCACCCCCTAAACCCAGCATGGTGGTATACACTTATAATCCCAGCACTTAGAAAGTAGAGAAAAGAAGAGCATAAGTTCAAAGCCATCCTTAGATACATAGCTCTAGACCAGCTGGGACTAATATGAAACCTTATTTCAAAGAGAGACGTGGCTAGAGATAGGGATAGATATAGGGATAGGGAGATAAAAACAGAGATATAGATATAGAGAGAAAGACATGTAGATAGATGTAGAGATAGATGATAGATAGATAGATAGACAGGCAGTCAGACAGACAGACAGACAGACAGATAGACAAACAAATTAACAGCGAGAATGTAATCCTTTTAAAATTGGATATTCTTTTATGAGGAATTCCTCTATAAAATTATCAACTAGATGAACATAATTCCAATTAGGAGCCGGGCGGTGGTGGCGCACGCCTTTAATC
>NW_026070223.1:0-4298 GCF_014885135.2 Alexandromys fortis
ATTGTGGGAACTCATGAATCCTTCCAGAGGATTCATGGATATTTTTTACCTGAAGAAGAGCCTGTGGAAACTTTTACATCAGTTTCAGGGACTGATGTAATTTCATCATCTGCTCCACCACCTCTGAAACTTTCTTCATTACTACATGTGACTTCAGAAACTTCTCTAACTGACCAAAAGGTAGTGGGACCTAGACCACCTTCACAAAGAGCTCTAGAAATGTTGTCATTGGCACAAGGGATCCTAGAACCTTTGGCATCTGCCCGAGGGGATGGGAGAAATTCTCAGTTAGAAAAAGATACTGTGGAACAGTCTTTTTCAGTACATGGCATTTTAGAACAAACTCTATCTGTTCCAGGGACAGTAGAAGCTTTGCTATCTTCTGAAGGATATCAGAAAATCTCCAAAGCACCAGTGAGAACTTTACCTGTGCAAAGTTCTTTGTCATCCATCCAGACCTCAGGGATTTTTGGACAATACCAACACTCCCACCATACATTGGAGTATTTGCCTCATGTGAAAATGGATTTGGAATCTTCTCAATCTGATCCAGGTGTTATAGGAGTTTTACCATCATCTGTAGTGCCTGTAGAACATTCAACTCCTACCAAAAAAGCTGCAGAATCATCTCTCCCCAATCAAGGGTATTTAGAAAATTTAAAACCTGCCCAAGGGTCCTGAAACTTTCCATTTCAGCCCAGGTAATGCTCAAGGAACCACAATATGCTAAAGGGGCTCTACAATCTTCTGTATCTTTCTCAGAACTTCCAGAACCATACATAAATTCTCCATCTGCTCGAAGGACTTCAGGAAATTCCCTATCTGTTGTAGGGCATATGGACCTCTCTGTATTGCCATTACAAAAAAATTCCATTTGCTCATTTTGATAAAGGGGCTATAGACCCCTGCCTTTCATGTCAGGGGATTCTAAAATATTACAAATCTGCACAAGGGACTCTAGAGTCTTCTGCTTTCCAGGGCACTGGAGAGTTTCTCTTATCTGCCTGCCAAAGGCACAATTGGAAATTTGACATTTGCAAAACAGACTGTAGGACCTTTTCCATCAATGACAGGACCTCTGAGGTCTATACAAAATACCCAGGTGCTATTAGGATCTTTGAAATCTGGATCTTCTTTACAAGGTACACTTGTATACTCCCCACAAGACCAATTGTTGCAGAAATTGTCTGCTCCCACCAAAGTGACTCTAGGAAAGTCACTACATCATGAGGGTTATGAAAGAACTATTTCATCTACCCAAGGAACTGTGGAATTGTCTCCATCACAAGAGTTTCTTGGATATTCCTCATTTTCCCAATGGTATCCAGAATCATCCATATCTTCCCACAAAGTGCTAGACCCTTCTTATGACCAAGGGGCTGTAGCATATTTCCCATCTCTCCCAGTAGCTGGGTATTCTTTCTCTTGCCATGAGATACTGCAAAATTTATCATCTTCCAAAGGTACTCTAGAAACATCATCTTCTGTCCAGAGAGCTGTAGAAGCTCCATTAGATGTACAGGGTGCTCAACCCCTTCAGCCTTATTTCCAAGGGTATCTGGGACCATCCCAATATACTCCAAAGACAACAGAACCTTTGACATCTCACCAAAAGGTCTTGAAATTTTTAGAATCTTTATCAGAAACTCTCCCAGAAACTCTGGGAAATTCAATATCTGTTCACGGTGCTTTGTGCCCTTGTGATTCTGACCAACAGATTCAGGAATCATCATCATCTCTCCAGGAAGCTCTTTAATTTTCTCCATCATCTAAACGTTCATTGGGACCCCCTCCATCTGTACCAGAGACTTTGGAATCTTTATTGTCAGACCAACTGTATCCAGAATTGTCTATAACTACCCAGGGGTCTCTAGGACCTTCACCACCACAGCAAGGCTGTTTAGGAGATTCACTGGTTACCCGAGGGTCTCTGGGATCTTCCGTATCAGTACAAGAGTATGTACAACATTCAAAGCCCAATCAAGGGACTCCAGAAACTTCCCCATCTTCCCAAGAGGATCTTGGCCTTTCTTTAGCCCAAGAGATTTTAGCATATTCACCATCTTCTCCCAGAGATTGTAGACTTTCTCAAACTTTAGACTATTCTCTCGGAACATCACCTTCTACCCAAGGTGCTAGACAGACATCATCATCTGTCCATGAGTCTGTAGAACCAACTACATCCTCTCAAAGTGTTCCATGAATCCAGGCTCCTTTGGAGGGACCTCCTGGTCCTTCTGAATATACACTAAAGGCATCAAAACCTTTGCATCTTACCAAGAGCTGTATAAGACTTTAAAATCTGTCTCAAGGGATTTAAAAACTTTGGTCTCTGCCCTAGAGGCACTGAGACTTTCATCATCTGCCCAAGGTGCTTCGGGGTCTTCTATACCTGACCAAGGGATCCCAGGATCACCAACATTTTTCCCAGGAAACTCTGGAATGTTCTCCATCTGAACATGGATCTGTGAAACCTGCCCCATCTCAAATGGGGCTTATAAGACCTTCACTAACTGATCAAGGTTTAAAGGAAATGTCTTCGGGTGGAAAAGTAATTTTGCAAGATTCACCACCTCAGCAAATCTATTTAGGAAATGCATTTTCTACTCCAGGGGCCTTGTGAATAACCACATCATCACAGTATTCTCTTGGACATTCATCATTTACTCAAAGGTCTCTGGGACATTCAGGATCTGCCCAGTATTTTGTGAGACCTGTATCTCAAAATGAAATTTTAGGACCATCAATATTTCCCAAGGAAACTCTGGAACATTCTCCCCCTGAACAAGGCTCTCTGAGGCCCATTCCACCTGCTCATGGGACTGTGAAATCCACTCCCTCAGGTCATGGTTGTCAGACAATATATTCAAGTGTACAAGGAGCTTCACAATCTCAGCATGGTTATGTAGGAATTTCATTCCATTGGCAATAGGCTCTGTGACTGTCCATATCAGTGCAAAAATCTCTTGGACATTCACCATCTGTACAAGGGTCTCCAGATACTTCCATGTCATCCCAACATTCTCCATGCCCTTGTCTGGATCAAGGGCCTTTAGGACATTCATCAGCTGATTCAGGAGAAGTTGGAATTTCTGACTTTCCCCATGGGACATCAAAAATAACACCATTTACCCAAAGTACTCTAGAAAGACCATATTTTACCCATTGGATTATAGAAGCTTCTCCAACTTCCCAAGATGATCTACAATTTCCACCTCCTTCAGTACATACTCTGCAACTTTCCTGATTTACTCCAAAGGAAACAGAACCATTGCCATCTACAAAAGAGGTTTGTAAACCTTCAAGGTCTATATCAGGCACTCTAGAATCTTTTCCATCTGTGCCAGGGGCTCTGGGACTTTTCAAATATAACCAAGGTGTTCTGGGCTCTTTGGTATCTGGCCAAGGGAATCTGGGACCACCAACATCTCTACCATACTTAGGAACATCCCAAAGGAGCCCAAGGGGCCATCAAACCTGTGCCATCTACCCAGGAATAGGTGGGACATTGCATTTAAAGACTTTTCAAGAATGTTTATTTGTGCCTCTATCAACTTTATTCCTATTCCTTCTCATGAAGACTCCCTGAGACATTCCTCTTATCCCAAAATAAGCTCTAGACATTTCAATGCAACAAAAAAATATCAAGACATGTCCAATTTCCTGAAGAGGATATCAGATATTTAGACTTTTAGACTTTCAGGGCTTGATAGCTTAATATCTTTTCCTTCTTTCAAACATAGTCTTATATCTTCTGTATATGTCAAAAAGAACTCAAATTGTACCTTTATTCCTCAAAGGAGTGTCCCACTCCCAACATCATCAGAATTGAGTCTATCTAGTTCCCCTGATACAGGAGATCTCAGACTTTATCTTTCACCAGGAGGTGGCCCCACACATTCTAAAATGAAGAAAACAAAATCGAGACATGCTTCAAAAGAAGCAGTCTTCAAATCTGTCCCATCAGAAGATGAAGACATGAAGCTTCACCATCCTTCCAAAAAAAGGGGGCAAAGATTCCAATTCTGACAAAGGTAGGGTGAATCTTAAAACTGAGACCAAAGAGACCCTCACTACCTCTCCCTCTGCCAAGGGAGGCTGCAGATCTTCACAATCTCATGAGAAGTGCCTCAGAATTTGTCTCCTGAAGGCAGCCCTAGACACTCCAAATCTACAAAAACTAAATTGGAACATGTTCCCTCGACCAAAGCAGATGTTCATGTTTCTCATTCAGAATATGAGCAATGCAAACAATCTTCTCTGTCAAAAATAGGATCCAGACATTCATCTTCCAAAAG
>NW_026070224.1:0-4299 GCF_014885135.2 Alexandromys fortis
AAAAAAAAAGAAAGAAAGGAATTTGGTATGTTAACATTTGATTGGGATTTTACCATCTCTGCACACGACAGCTTTTATCATATGATAAAGTTTTTTTGTCTGCTGGCTATGTTACTCAGAAACACTATTTCTAAATTGTAGTGTTTTAATTTATAAATCCTGAGAACAATAATGTACCATTCTAGGGAACACTCATAACACTGAAGTTGCTGGCCCTTCAGTCTTGGGAGGCCTCAGAGAAGAGGTGGAAGAAGGTATAAGCCAAACACACTTGAGAGCCACATACTCGGAACCCAGTAGCTGTGACAGCCTGCAGTCTACAGAAAACCACACACATCAGGGACCCCAGAGTTGGAGAACTACCTTCAAGGGGTCTGCAAGTGCCCCTTGCAGATAGTTGAAATGCTGTCTTCACAGGAAAATCAATGTGTGGACATTGCCCTGGTGGTGAAGCAATGTTGGGTAAACAGTCACTTTCATAGAACAAGACAGCAATGTTCAGCTAGTAGTCACCGTGCACTTTGTCATACACATGCCTGTCAAATCTAAGAGCATCCTTGATGAAGATGAAACTATTAGTTTTAGAAAACCCCACTCTTGACGCGTACTTTCTCAAGTCTGTGTGATGAACTGCAAAGGTCACACAAAGGCATGCTGGAGTTCCTTGGCAGTCCTGAGGAAACACCCCATCTTGGTGAAGTGAGTTGCAAGCTTAATGCTCTAGCCGCATTCCTTGACCCATCATTTTTACTTGAAATAACAAAAGTTCCACTGTGTTTATGACACAACATTTGGCACATTTTCTCAGATATCCAAGAACTGAGCTTACCAGTTCAAAGCAAACAATCGTGACACTTTTTTTTTTTTTTTTTTTTTTTTTTGCTTCTGGTAAAATTCCAGCTTTTAAACCAAGTATGGATTTTGAAAAATTTGTATCTGCCATTGTAAGTATGACAGCTCCCCAGTGAAGACTGTCCTGCTGGGATTGGTGGCATTGTTCACTGACAGTGGGTCAGTGTAACTCAGTGCACCAGTATGCTCCTAGGGACCAACAAATGACAACATCACAAGACATATGCTGGCAACATAGCCATTGACGATGTACTGCACACAGTGAAGCTTCATGTAACCAAACAGCTCATCAGTTTGGCCTCAGATTCCACACTGCAGCCAGTATTTAAGAAAGGAGCACTTGTTGGCCAAGTATAGTGGATCATGCTTTTGGAAGCCCAGCATATGGGAGACTGAGGCAGGAGGATCACTGTGAGCTTTAGGCTTGCTTGGGCTACAGAGGAAGGCAGTTTCAAAAAAATTAACAACAAAAGTAAAATACAGCAGCAGCTCTTACTTTTTGAATTTTGGTGTAGGATCAGAGTCCATTAAAAATGCGCAAGCTGTTGAAGTAGCCCCCCTTTTCCAACTAAGTATGTTCCTGTTGGCCTGAGAGAGGGAGAGGGAGGGAAAGAGAGTTTCCCATACCCCTCAACCAAAACAACTTACTGCAGGAAGTTGAATACAGAAGCAACCATGCAAATCTACCTGCTTTCTGTTAAGTCTGCTGTCACAGGCCTACACAAAAATATAGAATAGTGTCATTTCCCCTAATTTTAAAAAATAAATTTATTTTAGTGAAGGTGTGGCCTGACATAAAATAGACCTATTAATAACTTAAGAAGAGGGTGACATTTTAAACATGTCTCCTGTGTGGCCTGTGCCTCTGGATGTAGTAGTATACCTCATCACAGCTCTTCTGGGTCTTCATCTCGATGCTGACACCATAAGTGGGGAAGTGGGTGGTCCTGACACCACACAAACCAGAAAGCCGAACTCCAGGGAGTCTCTAGCCCGGACTGGGAGTGTTTCCCAGTGTCTGTGTCCCACCAAACAACACAGTGGTGAACTAAGCATTTAACCCTGTAATTGTGGAAAGGGCTCTCTGGCCATGCAGGGTGAGTGTTCAGGGCTCACTGACTCCACACGCCTTGATTTCCTTTTGTCTATTAAGAAATCTGTTTTTGAAATCCTTTTCATTCAATTTGTATATGAACACAGCCACCTTTGCATCTTTTTTAGAACTAAAAGCAGAATTCTTCCTGATCTAACTCACCTTTACCTTCTCCATAGTGTACACCTACATTGCAAAGTGCCTGCCATCTGCAATTTGCTGTGTGCACTTACAGACCTTTTTCTGTGTATATGTTTACTTAGCCACACAATAATATAAATGCATTCATTTACAGAAAGTTTCTAGTCATTTTTATTTCTTCAGTTATGAAGGGGGGAAAGTAAGATAAAAGAAATTCTAGGAACCAAAACTTTGCAAGTTTTTAACAGTTCGGCAGAGCTGTGAGCTGTTGTCATATTTTATAATCCCATCTTGTACTGTTGATGCTTACAGAGCATAAACTCTTGGTTCGGTCTCCCATGTCTTTCTGTAAATTTGGTTTAAAACTTTGGGACTAGGTAAGCCTTTGGAAGGAGGAGGCAAGTATAGTGGCATCTGCCACCTGCCTGGGGACAGCCACACTCATACTCTGCAGTCATTTTACATGTGTCAGGACAGATGGGGCAGAACCACCCCTTTCTGGTCTCCCTCATCACAGACTGGAGATGTGAGCTTCTATTTCTTCATTCTTCAGACCTGAGCTAATGCTCATTTTACTATTATATATATGTTACTATAATAGAATAGCAATGTATTTTATATATAGTAACATTTATATTTTTATATATAGTTACATTATATATAAGATATATTACTAAGAGACCATCTCTGATCTTTTAAAGGACATTTTACTTTAATTTTAAAATGTTAGGCCACACTCACTAAGTGACCCTGCCCACCAGACTCCACCCTTCCTGGGTTGTCAGATGAGGTTGTCCAGGCATCAGCTGTCAGATCTAGGATGAAGGACCAACTCATTTACAGGGTCTGGGTTAAGTCTTGGTACCTTCCTGAACCTGCAAACATGTTCGGTTTAGAAATGCATTCCATCAGATTCCTTATTTTCATAGGCACTGAAAGAAAGGAATTTTGAAATTGCAGAGTAACATCCTTGAAGATGAGAAGCTGGGTGAGACCACACAGAGTTCTCCTTTGTCCTGCTGGAGGGGCCTGCCAGGAGACAGTGCCAGCAGCCATCCCAAGAGTAGGCTTTCTGCAGAGTCTGATACATTCAGATACATTTTTGTTTGTTTGGGGTATTCTTGAGAGAGCCCCTCGATATTTATTTAGTTCCAGCAGCCCTCAAGTGCATCCCCCTTCAGCTTCAGCCCCTAGAGTGCCAGGATTATAATCCTGTACCACTACATCTGGCTCAGCCTTCCTTCACAGTCAGTCACACATGGCACTGTTCTAAGAGAAGAGTTTGGGAAGCTAGAGAGATGGCTGAGTAGATAGGAGCACTTACAACTCAGCAGCACAAGATTTAAGTTCAGATCCAGCTCTCATGGAAGAAGCTGGGTGTGTCCGTGGGCATGTGGCTGTAACCCTAGCGCTGTGGGAGTGGAGACAGGGAGAGAAGGAGATCCCTGGAGCTGCCTTGTTGCAAGCCCAGTTTCAGGGCCAGTGAGAGACCCTGTCTGAAAGGAGGAAGCTAGAGAGTGATGGAGTGAGACACCCACTGCCCTCCTGTCTTCCTCCTCACCACACAAAGTCTGTGCACCACGCGTGCACACACACCATTTTTATAACTCAGAAACAACAGTAAAATGTATAGGCAAAATTGGGGCTGAGGATATAGAACTCAATATTGGGGTGCTTGCTTGCTTAACATACATGATGAGTCCCTAGTGCTGCAGGAAAACAAAAAACAACAACAAAAAAAGCTAAATTTATATTCTGTTTGTTTTTTGTTCTTTCAAGGCAGGATTTCTCAGTAGCTATGGAGCCAGTCCTGGAACTTGCTCTGTAGACCAGGCTGACCTCGGGCTCACAGAGAACCGCCTGCCTCTGCCTCCTGAGTGCTGGGATTTTAATCTTTAGACGTGCGCCACCACCACCCAGCCCAGCTATTCAGCTATTCTTTTTTGTTGTTGTTGTTGCCTTTCCTCCTTACTTACTCTAAAGAAAAAAAAAATCCATTCTCTAAGGTTAGCCTCGAATTTGAGACTAGCTAGCTAGCCTCAGCCTCCTGAGGGCTCAACTCCAACTTTAATTTTTCTGACTTATTTTCTTTCTCTCTCTTTTTTGGTTTTTCGAGACAGGGTTTCTCTGTGGTTTTGGAGTCTGTCCTGGAACTAGCTCTTGTAGACCAGGCTGGTCTCGAACTCACAGAGATCCGCCTGCCTCTGCCTCCC
>NW_026070225.1:0-4293 GCF_014885135.2 Alexandromys fortis
CCCCCCCCCCCCCCCCCCCCCCGCCCTTGACAATCACATCAAGTTTTCCTGGCTTTGGGCAGGGAGCAGTTCTCCAACTGTTAAGCCGTGTGAGAACAGTGAACTTGGTCAGCCAGGATCATTTGTGTTCAGTTGTCAACAAAGGCTTGTTTTACTAGGAACAATGACTACGCAGGTTTGTGCAGACTGTTGTGTGCAGTGGTGTTAATCAGTAAGCAGCTTGAGCCATACCCACAATCCCTTCCACATAGCTATTTTGCTCTTTCGGGTGACTGTTGTTGCTGCCCGTTGGCAGCATCTGAAAAACACATTCATCAGTATGCAGGGATGCGCTCTGCAGAGAGGGCTTGCATCCATCCTCTTTCCTTTGGCTGGTCTTTCATTGCGCCTCACTAGCGCGCCCCGCCTGTTAGTGCTGGTGTTTCGGACCGGCGAAGTGATTAAATGACAGTGATGACGGTCTCAGGTCAAGATGAAAGGTACTTTTCCTGGTTTGGAAATACTTCAGTGTCCGTGATGGAGTGCGGTTTTCACACACGGGCCTTGCATTCGCATACCTACCCATGCTTGCACAGAAAGGAGGATGTGGCCCTTGGGAGGCCCTAGTCTAGAGCCAGGGGACTAAGTTAGCAGTGAATGAATTCTTCTGCTCTGTTTGACAGAATTCTTCTCCTCTGTTACTGAAAGGACTGAATTGCCATAGGAGACACTGAGTATAATTTGTGGCATGACTGAATGATATTAACTTATTAGAAACTTCAACATGATAGTTGGAGTCCCCTCAGAGTCCCGATCAGTGGCACTCCTATATCCCTCCCCATGTCTTAAGAGTCCTCCCTGCCAGCTTTACCAACCCAGAGATGCCTACCATGTTTGTGCATATTCCTTTCACTGAAGAGCACTGAAGAGCTCTTGCTTTTGGCTGGACTGGGTCGCCAGTTTGTCGCCATGATCTGTTTCTACAGTCACCCCCCCCCCCCCACAAGGAGTGGTTTAGAGAGATGCGTTACCATGCCCGGCTTTCATGTGGGCTCTTGGGATCCAAGTTCAGGTTCTTACGCCTGTGCAGCAGACACTTTACCCACTGAGTCATGTCCCCAGCCCCATATGCCATGTTCAGGAAGTCCCTGGGTGATTGTCCGTGCTCGAGGCAGGTGGATTTATGCCATTGGGTACAGGAAGTGACACCTTTTTGAATGCCTTTGGCTCTCCTTGTGCGGTGAGAGTGAAGAGCTTGAAGTGTGAGGTACAAAGTCGGGTAGGGACCTTCTTTATTTTTGCTTGCGTGCATAGCTGATGGCTGAGCCGCTCTCCAGCCCATGGATGTTCTGAGTCGTGTAGTGACTTTGAGAAAGTCACTTGCGCTCTCAGTGTTACCAACAGGCATACGAGTAATGGGTTGAAATTCTAATGCTCAACACTAAACTGGGTGAGCTTGTCCTCACCACAATGCAGTGAGGTACCTCCCGATGTATCCTGGCTTGACAGTGAGGACCCAGCCAGGTCAAAATGTCTTCTTCAGGCCTGGAGAAACCACTCAGTAGTTAAGAGCACTGGCTGCTTTTCCAGAGGACCCTGGTCCAATTCCCAGCACCCATGTGGCAGTTCACAACTGTCTGTAACTCCAGTTCTAGGGGACACCCTCACACAGACAGATGTGCACATAAAATACAAATAAGTAGATAAAATATTTTTAAAAAAGTCTTCTTGCAGGTGACTTGGCTAGAGTGTGGCTGCCAGACGACTGAACCTCTGGAGTCACACTGAGAGTCACACTCAGCCACTTCTGCCATCTTGCCTCCTCCTGCCACGATGCCTCTATACTAGGATCTCTGCTTCCAAAGGAGTGAGGAGATGGAACTTGGAGAACAGGCTGTCCAAAGAGCTCTGAAAATTCTGAATTACCTCGTGTTTCTGACTTCAGTTGGTTGGGGAGCATAGGTGAGGCATAGACCTGTGGGACCCTACTTCTCAAATGTTCCTTGGTCCCAGGGGCTTGTAGCAAGTGGTTTAGATCAAGCAAGAAATGGGAAGGAAACCCAAGATTGAAGCACATTGTAGAAGGGCTTCTCTCATAGGACCGCGGCTGTCGTGGAACCACTGACAACACGGGGGACCGTGTCAAGGGCGACTGACTTTGCTCAAAGGATTTTCAACCCAAAGTCCAAGATACAAGGATCTGTGTAGCTGAACCACAGCAGAGCCACTGTATCTTGGAGCAGGAGTCTGTGGTATGGCCCTCCGAGCATCCCATCTACTTTAAAGATTCAGTCGTCCTGTAATTGCTGAAGAGCTTGAAGAAAGTTCTAGAGCAGTGGTTCTCAACCTTCCTGAAGCTGTGCCCCTTTAATACAGTTCCTCATGTTGTGGTGACCTCCAACTATTTAATTACTTTTGTTTCTATTTCATAGCTGTAATTTTGCCACTGCTATGAATCCTAATGCAAATATTCTATATGCAGAATGGTCCTACGTTTCTCCTGTGTAAGGGTCCTTCGGCCCCTGCAAGGGTTCTGACTCATAAATTGAGAACTGCTGTTCTAGACCCGTAGAAGTGATGTGTTGGAAGTGCTTGAGCAGGTCCAGAGGGTTGGTTCTGGTAGAGAGTCCATACCTTTTGGGGAATGCTTGGTGAGTTCCTACAGTGGGGGTTTCTCTTGTGACAGTGGCTTGCTATAATTTTAGGAGGTGGAGTTCCAATCCTAAGAGAAACAGAAGAGTCGAAGGTAATTCTTGTTTCATTATGGTTTCTTTCACACAGTGGTCGTCAGGGAATCTGCTCATCTGCCATGTTTGAAAACGGAAGACTACAGGAGTCATTCTTTTTGAAAAGCAGGGTCACATGTCTGTTCATGTTATTGCTTCCAAATACGTGGAACTTGTCAGTGGAGCTCACCGTCTTTGTCGGTAGAAGCGGTACTGTCGTGTGGCTTTGTTGTTGTGACCCTGGAACTGGAGTACTCAACAGTATTCTGTAGTAGGCAAAAAACTGGCCTAAATACAAAGTTATTTTTCCTCAACTAGATTTATTCCCAAGTATTCCAGGACTGATAATCTCTTCTTTGGGATGACCAAGGTTCTCTGGCTAATTTTGTCATCTACTTATATTTTAGTGTTGAAGGTTTAAATATAATTTAGTAAATGACAGTGTTAGAAGGAAGATTAAAGAACAAGAATGACATGGGTAGTTTCCTGTTTTAATTTTTTTTTAGATTTCTTTATTTAATGTGCAGAAGTATTTTACCTTGTGTGTGTGTGTGTGTGTGTGTGTGTGTGCGCGCGCGCGCGCGCGTGCGCATGCAATGCATGTGCCTGGTGCCCATGGAGGCCAGAAGAAGGTGTCAGACTCCCTGGAACTGTGGTTACAGACTGTGGTTGTGAGCCACTATGTGGGTGCTGGGAATCAAACTCGAGTCGTCCGCAACAAGTGCTCTTAACTCGTGAATCAACTCTCCAGCCCTCGTTTCCTAATATTAGCTGCTTCTTGTATTCCTCCAAGGTTTTCATCTTAAATGTAAGTACGTCTTGAGACAGATTTTGGTGCACTGTTTTGCAGAAAGATGCCTGTTGCTAGCACTTGTGTGGTATTTAGTTAGAAAATTTCTCATATATTACCCCTCGAATTACTGTTAGAGATCACCTACATTTAAAATAAAGCGTTGAAATTCAGAGCAGGTACTCTCCTCAGAAGCCACACAGTGTGCAGATGGCACAGCAAGGATAGGAACTTAGGGAGTGTGGTGGAAGCGGGTTCCTTTGTGGTAATCCTGAAACACTTCACTTAAGACCTGGACGAGGTTGAGGCCCTCATTAGAATAGGGAAGGAGGCTCATGAAGAATTTTTTGATAGTTAATTATTGTGGTGTGTGTGTGTGTGTGTGTCTCATTTTCTTCAATGATATAACCACTGTTCGGTTACCCATGTACTAGTAGCTAGCCCCTCACCCAGGCTCATTAAAACAGTGATAAAGTCAGTAATCACATACATATAAGACCAGAAGAGAGGAAGAGGGACTAAGTGGAAGGAAAAAAGGTTAACAGGTATAGGAAGGGGTAAGCAACAGCAGTGGAGGGGTTAATATGATCATAGTCTATTGTGTAAATGTATGAAACTGTAAAAAGAAAAAGAGAGAAAAAGTAATATTTTTGTGCTGTGAAATGGCGAGTTAAATAAGTTTATTGAAATCGTATATACAAGGCAAAAGTTTAAATAAATTAATGCTCTTGATTTCTGGTAACTTTGGAGGAAAGACATTGTTTTGTTGGTTTTTTTTTTTTTTTTTTTTTTTTTTTT
>NW_026070226.1:0-846 GCF_014885135.2 Alexandromys fortis
ATGCAAGCCCAGACTACTATACCCAGCCAAGCTTTCGTTCACTATAAATGGAGAAAACAAAATTTTCCAGGATAAAAAAAATTTAAACAATACGTCACCACAAATCCAGCCTTACAGAAAGTAATAGAAGGAAAATCACAAACCAAGGAGTCCGACAATGACCACAATAACTCAAACATCTGGAGACCCTTCACCAGCACAATTCTAAGGAGGGAAACACAAAAACTCTACTACTAAAAAAGTGACCGGAGTTAACAACCACTGGTCATTAATATCACTTAATGTCAATAGACTCAACTCACCTATAAAAAGGCAAAGGCTAAGAGATTGAATACGAAAACAGGATCCAACATTCTGCTGTTTACAAGAAATACACCTCAACCACAAAGACAGGCACCTACTCAGAATAAAGGGATGGGAAAAGGTTTATCAAGCAAATGGACCTAAGAAACAAGCAGGTGTGGCCATACTAATTTCTAACAAAGTTGATTTCAAACTTAAATCAATCAGAAAAGATGGAGAAGGACATTTTATACTCATAACAGGAAGAACTCATCAGGAGGAAGTCTCAATCCTGAATATCTATGTCCCTAATATAAAAGCACCCACGTGTGTAAAAGAAACATTACTAAAACTCAAGGCTGCCATCAAACCACACACACTAATAGTAGGAGACTTCAACACTACTCTCTCACCAATGGATAGGTCAATCAGACAGAAACCTAACAGAGAAATAAGAGAATTAATGGAGGTAATGAATCAAATGGACTTAACAGACATCTATAGAACATTTCACCCAAATAGGAAAGAATATACCTTCTTCTCTGCAGCGCATGGAACCTTCTC
>NW_026070226.1:5219-5888 GCF_014885135.2 Alexandromys fortis
GGGGGGAGGATGAAAAGAGTGGGAGGAGGGGGAGGGAAAAGGGAGACGGGGAGGGAAATGGGAGGCGGCAGAATTTTTTTTCAATAAAAAAAATTATATTAAAAAAAAAGAAAACATAAACTGAGGGAATTCTGGAAATGGAAAATCTGGGTAAGTTAACAGGAACTACAGATGCAAGCATAGCCAACAGATTGCAAGAGATGAAAGACAGAACCTCAGGCATGGAAGATACCATAGAGGAAATAGATTTATCAGTCAAAGAAATATGTTAAATCCTACAAATACTTAACACAAAACATACAGGAAATCTGGGAACCATGAAAAGACAGAACCTAAGAACTAAAGTTTCAATCACATTCAGTGGAGAAAACAAGATATTCTAGGACAAAACCAGATTTAAACAATTCCTATCCACAATCCAGCCCTACATACATTACTAGAAGAAAACCTCCAACCCAAGGAAATAAGCTGCACCTATGAAAACACAGGCAACAGATAACCTCACACCAGCAAACCACGAAGAAGGAAACACAGACAATACCACCACCACCACCAAAACCAAAAATAACAGGAATTAATAGTCACTGATCATTAATATTTTTTTAATTTTCATTTTTTATTACTTTATAAATAATACTATTCAAAATTTCCACTTCCTCCCCTCCTCCC
>NW_026070227.1:0-4212 GCF_014885135.2 Alexandromys fortis
ACTGATGATTTGGTGAAGCCAAGGAGTTTTCTGATTTTAACCTGATCTTATTTGCTTTGAGTACTCTAGTTATTCAGTAAGGAGATTTGGAGAATTCTTGCTAAATTCACATGATCTGGACCTGGATTCTTTGATGATAACAACACCAACTATAAAGAAAAGTGTTTGTCATCCTTGCATCACACACAAAAGTTCATAAAACACTACTACTGCTGACTCTACAGTATGGCTATAGAGTCTACAATATGACTGCTACATACTGACTCTTACTCGGTGACTTCAATACCACACTCTCACTAGTAACAGGTCATCCCGACAAAAGCTAAACTAAAGAGTTTGAGGTAATCTATGTCATAAGCCAAACAGACCTAACATATTTTCAGAGCATTTTACCCAAACATAAAAGAATCGACCCTTTTCTCAACACCTCATGCAACATTCTCAAACACTGATTAAATACTTGGACAAGTCTCAACAGATACAATAAGACTAGAAACATCCTATCCAATCACCATGGATTAAAGCCGGATATCAAGAAAAGAAAAACTAAAACCTCATGGAAACTGAACGATGCTTTACTGAATGAAAAGTGGGCCAAGACAGAAATCAAGAAGGAACATAAAAACCTTCTATAATTGAATGAAAATGAAAACAACATATTGAAATTGATGGAACATAATAAAGGTAGTTGTAAGAGGCAAATTCATACCACTAAGTGCCTAGATTTCTTCATATCTGGATTTATGTCCACCTTTTCTTTCCTCTCTAACTTTGTTAACTTGGATCTCTCCCTTCCTCCTTTAGTTAATTTGGCTATTGGTTTTCTTAACCAACTGTTTGTTTTCTGTTATTGTTTGTTTGTTTCTATTTTACTGACTTCAGTTCTGAGTTTGATTATTTCTTGACATCTACTTTTTTTAGATTTTATTTTTCTTTTTGTTCTAGAGCTTTCATGTATGTTATTAAATTACTAATACAAGATCTCTCCAATATTAGGCACTTTTTCTTGCAATTCATAAATCTGTCAGCCCCCCTCCGATCATATTTCTCAATTTAGCTAGGAAACAAGTGTGTCAGTACATGGGGTGAATTTCCTATTTAAAGGGGCCTACCAGTTAGACTGTATGAATTAGGAGAGCCTCTCTGCAAATTGCCACATGTAACTTGGATTTACGTCCTTGCAATCTAGAGATTATCAAACACAAAGCACAAAAACATGTAAAAGAACTTGGAGAGAGATGGCATCGGAATACTCGTTCTCTTTAGCCTGTCTAGGTCATAGCAACCACAAAGTAAAACAAACAACAAGAGCAACTAAAACAAGATTAAGGGCATCAGGGGAGCAAAATGAAAGTCAGAAGAGTGTGAGGAAGGAATCTTGGTGTGTGTGTGTGCACCTGCGTGCATGCGCGCGCGTGTGTGTGTGTACCTGTGTGTGTGTGTGCATGTGTGTGTGTGTGTGTGTGTGTGTGTGTGTGCATTCTATCTCAGAGGAAAGAGACCTGAAAATGCAGATTGAGCAAGCATCAAGATCATGCACGGAACGTGCATCTGTCTCCAGCCTCCCACACAAGCAGGCCGATCCCACCTCAGCTCCCACAGCTGTCCCTTCTGGCAACAGCCTGTCCAGCGCCCGGCACCCTATCATTTGTGTCCTGACTGGAATCTGTGCCTTTCCAAGACTCAGCTCTTGGCTGCTGCAAATTCACATACAACCTCCTGGGTCTGGCTATCTCAAAGGTGTCAGCTCCCCCTGGTGGCTGGTCAGTGTTGGCAGCACGTGCCTGGAGACACTCCCAAGTCTCTGGCTAGGTAACAGCAAAGTTGGAAAATTCTAAGTCTACCAAAAAAAGCCACCATTCTAACATTAAAATATTTTGTATCAAAAATATGAAATTCACCTAACAAATCATTAAAGGTGGATAATCTGTGTAATATATATTGTTGCTTTTTATTGAACACCAAGGCCAGAAGGACAATGAATTATTGTAGAATCGCTTCCCCTCTTACATTACACTATAAATTTAAATATACTTAAGATGTATTTCTATTTAATGACATGTAATTGGTACATAATTATAATCATTTGACTTCAAAACCAGTTAATTTAGGTACAAAAACTTAATTGTGTGTGAATTGGTGTCTAGTGAAGCTTTGGAAAGTCTACATTTGCTTCTTTAAAGATGTTTATTGTAGGTGGGGGTGGGTGGGAATGGAGGATGGGGGAGGGGACAGGCAGTTGGGGTTAAAATTAATTAATTAAATAAATAAAACGTGAAGATATTTATTGTGAAAAAGGAATATAAAAATACCTCTTATTTTCTGACCTTATTTTCTATGTTAAATGTTGTATTATAGAATTTTGAATGACTGTGTTCTATCTCCTAAATAAATAAATTCAGAGGAAAAAAAAGTAAACATGTTTTGTAAAACAATATGTAAAAGTACAAAGGATCTACTAACATGGCTACTTTCATTATTCTGTAAATAAATAAAATTCAAGAGTCAGATATTAGGGTATAAACAAACGCAATGGTGAAATGATCAGCTGACCCATCTCTCCACCTTTCCAGATTAAAAAGCTCACCAAACAATTAGGCCTCTCCCTTTTCCTTCCTTTGTCTCTCTATCCTCATCTGGGTCAGCCAAAACTACTCTGGGGTTTATTCTGACCAGCTGAACATGGATTGCCGTCTTTTGCAGTTTTAGAGGGACAGTGCAAGGATATTTTCGCCAACAACCCACTGCAACAGTCTGGTACGAGAGAGCTTGTGTGGAAGCCCCATCTGGGTCTCATTTCCAAAATCCCATTAGGAGTCCAGGAAGTGAAAACCAAAAAGGGAAAATTTGGGAGCAGAGGACTGTGGTGTGACTGAATGCCTGTGGCATGGAAATTATAGCTGTGTGTGATCACCTGGAGGCTCCATGGTACTGGAAGGGAATCACTTAAGTGTCATCATTTTGATGATGTCACTAACCAAGATCGTGACCAATCAAATGTTGCCACCTTCTTGATGACATCACTAGTCAAGATGGTGGCTAAGTTATTTGGTTGCTGCCATCTAGATGACATCACGAGCCAAGCCATTTAACTAGCTAAGTTCAATGGTGTCACCTTTTGGTGATATTAGCTAAGATGTTGGCCAAGTTACATGGTTGCTTCTTTTTGAGCTCAGCTCTGTGATAAAATTGGCCCATTCCCGATCAGGACAATAGTTTTCATGGGATCTAAAAGATGCAAGAGGTAGACACACAGGGCGGGAGTAAATATTCTGAGGTAGCCAAGGCCAAAACAGCAGAGCAAAGAAACAGAAGAAAGAATGCCATTGTGTCAAACCAAGGAAGAGGAGTTCATATGTCTTACCACCAGTTGTGACTGGGTTCTATCTCCATGGTTGTCATTTGGACCTCATTGAATCTCTGCTTGGCTCCTAGGCAAAAGTTGCTGCTGGGGAAAAGAACCCGTGGAAAAAGAAGAAGGCATGGGTAGGTGTGTCCAAGGTATGTGTGGATATTAGACATAAAGCAAAAGATAACCAGAATCGAGTCCATAACCACAGAAAAGATATATAATAAAGAGGATCCTAAGAGAGATTTACATGGATTCCTCCTGGGAAGGGGAAATAGTCAAGATCTCCTTAGTGAATTTGGAGCATTGTGGGGGAGGGGGACAGAAGGAAGGAAGAGGGGAGAAGGGGTTGGCAAGGAGAACTTGAGGAATGGGATGGTTGAGATAAATGGAACCTTCATCCAGATCATTATGGGGAAACCCACAGAAACAACTGGAGCTCACTGAGTGGGAGCTCACTGACTCTGGACTGACAGCAAGGGACCTACATAGAACCAAACTAGGCCCTCTAAATGTGGGTCTTAGTTGTGTGAATTGGGCAGTTTGTGGGGCCACTGGCAGGGAGACCAGGATCTATTTCTAGTGTGTGAACTGGCTCTTAGGAGCCTATTCCCTAAGAATGGATTCCTTGCTCAGCCTAGACACAGGGGAGGGCCTTGGTCCTGTCTCAAAGTGATGTGCCAGACTTTGTTGACTCCCCCATGGAGGCCTTACCCTCTAAGAGGAGTAGATGGGATAATGGGTCAAGCTGGGGAAGCAGGAGGAGGGGAGGCAGAGGAACTGAGATTATTATGTAAATAAAAAATATTGTTTAAAAAGAGAGAGAAAGAAAAAAATGTTAAATCTAAAAAAAATCCTGAATG